>NW_010245624.1:6526-7319 GCF_000690775.1 Eurypyga helias | reverse complement strand
CACGCGCTCCAGGAAGAATTTCTTCCTGAAATCCAATCTAATAGATAGATATCTTTCAATTTAAACCCGTTACCCCTTGTCCTGTCACTACAGGCCCTTGTAAAAAGTCCCCCCCAGCTTCCTTGTAGCCCCTTCAGGTACTGGAAGGCTGCAATTTAAAAGTTTTTGGAATCAGGACTTATTTTGTTCCTCCCCCAATCTGGTTTAAAATACCATTGGAAGAGGGTCCAGAGCACAGTCTCTCTTCAGCTCACTATCTCTATACTAAACACAGTTATTCAGGGTACTCTGAAACTGAATTAAAGAGAAAATACACACACGCTGCATCAACTTTGTGTCGCTTCACTCTCTGAAGCGAGACTGGGCAGGGGACACGATGTCTCCTAGAGTCCCTGGGAATCCCTAGCTCGTGCACCATGCTTCACATGAAGACCATGCTGAGCGCATTCTTTAGCTGCAATTATCAGAACACACCATCAACAAAGGGGGATGGTGGTGTCTTTAACGGAGCGAGTTCCAAGGTAAGACTTCCTAAATTTAGAAATTCCTTCGATTATAAAGATCCTATTTTAGATACATGTTTCATGAGAGAACTGCATAATGCTGACTCAGGAAAACAGAACAGTCATCCTAAAGCTGTCTTTAATAAGGCAGTAAAAAAGAGTAAGAGCACAGATCGCAAACAAGAAAACCCTCCCCTCTACCTTCCATAGCTAAACCTCCTTGGCAGCTCCCAAGAGTCAGCAGCTAGGCAGAGGTCGTGAGGCTGGAAATAGAGACAAGTCCTTCCTTC
>NW_010245624.1:0-6489 GCF_000690775.1 Eurypyga helias | reverse complement strand
AAAGAGGTAAGTCTCAGGGCCACTCACTCCTGTTCAGGACTAAACTGCAAATACCAGACCAGAAAAAAACAAAATCCAAATCAAAAAAGCTAAAAAACAAATGCCAACCCAACCCCACCAAGCGCAACACAAACGGAGCCGTGCGCCACCAGAGAAGCGTGTTAAGTGCGGGGTTGCTGGCTAATCCAGGATTTGGGAAAGCATTCCTAGCTCGGTCAGGAAGTCTGTCGGTTTCAAACTGAGATTATAAAGCTTTCAGAAGAAACGCAGAGGGAAAATGGATTATCCCCACAAGACGTTTCTCCACCAAGCTCTCAGCTCCGCGTAGCAAGCCTCTACAGGTGGAAGTCAGATTATTCACTTTACCTGTGGTCTGGAGCTGAGAAGTCCCAGAATACAAACTCAACTCAAATTTCAGTCAGACAACACCCACCTGTCCATCAAGGACTCGGAAATCCCAACAGGCCAGGGCAGAATGAAACCCGTACAGGATGACAACTTCAGTTTTCTGATGCATGGCCTTTATTCAAGGGCAGGTAGCGACAGGACAAGGGGTAACGGGTTTAAATTGGAAGTGGGGAGGTGTAGATTGGACATCACTTCTATTGACCCAGGAAAGATTCCTGTCGCAGGATCTGCACCTTCCACCACACCATCCAACGACAAACATACCAACGACCACCCAGGACTGGTAAGTGGCAACTCTGACAATCCAAATATCCCAGACCAATTCTAAAATTCAAACATCCCCAAAATTATCTTTTGATGACAGATGATCAGGCCCAAATCATCAAAACAGCCAGCCTGTCGAGTACACACCACGCTACTACAACCTTAAGTCACTGCCTAATCAATTCATAATTGTAATTATTCTTTTAGTGCCCCATCCTCAGCTGCTCAGGCAACTTATTATCATCCCACTCCTAATCAAAGCTCAGCACCAACCAAGCCTAAGACTGATGCTGAGAGGCGGTGGTGCAAGGGCAATGCCTTCAAGCACTAACTACTACGAGCCGCAATCAGGATCCGAACGAGGGATACGCGCTGTACACAGCACTGCCGGTTCTTGCAGTTCATTCCCACGTCTTGCAATACTTGACATTCCTCACAGCACCATGTCCTAGAATTAAGTACTAAAATCGTTACATAAGCTGTCACGTAAAAAGTGCATTTCTAAACTTCACTGACGAAGTTTAAGCTAAAGATCAATACATACATCAAACCCAGGCACGCTGTATATGCTTTCTGGGCCTTATTTAAAAAACGGAGCTTGTAAACATGGTTTGGGCACAGGGTCAGCAATACTTTATCCAGAAGTGGGTAACAGTGATGGTGTGCTCAACGACGTGAGACTAGCACAGCGACAGCTCACGGAGGGACGGCGATGCGAGTGCGCGCACGCATCGTATCTGCTCCCCCTCTACTCCGTAATCCAACAGCCAAGTGACTATTTATGGTGGGTGAGGGAAGCATCAGGAAATTTTTAGATCAAGCCCAGACAAACTCACTTCTGGGCGCACTAACCGTCTGTAACCGAGTCCCAGTAGATAAACACGACACAAAAATCAAACCATACAGAGCTCATTCTGCGTATTTTTTCATTTTTACACAGAGCCCATTACAAGCCTATCTCCCCAGAAGAGGCTGCTTCTTGCAAACCTGCTGCATGCTCTAGTGTCTGGTACTAACCGGCACTGAAATGCTGTCACCCGAGTACCCAGAGCATCCCTACTGCAGGGCCCATATTCTGTGGTCATCACGAATCAATTATCCCCTCTTATCCCCTACTAGCCACAGCAAAAAAAGCCTAGATTTCTCTTTACCCCTTCTACTAAATACCTACTCCATCTCAGCCACTCCAGAAGACAGGGAAAACTCCTGACAGCTCCCGCCAGCCTGCTTACGGAGCCAGGGGCTAGAATCCACGGCTGCAGCGAACACTGAGCTGCAGTAATTACTGAGCTGTAGTAATAAAGAAATACAGTAATTTCTTTAACAGGCAGACTGCCAGAAATCTGAAACAGAAAACACAAATCTTGCCCCAAAACTATGGGGCCAACTTGCCTACATGCAAAATTCGTAAGAACTCCCTGCAATTCCTAAATTTAGCATCACCACTGCAAAAAGAGGTCTTAAAATGCTTTTGTTGACAATAGGAGGCACATTCCTACAATGGCTTTGATTTCTGTCAGATGAACGAGAGCCTCCAATTCATTAAGTCTATTTCAATAAAGCTTAACAAAACACTATTTACAAGAAATATCACAGAAATATTTACTGATGTTATAATTCACTGGATTTCATAACACACAAGTGCCTGATTACTTACACAGGCAGCCTTTGAATCGTGCCTGATGCAGTGCCGTGCCAGTTGGATTATTCCCCACTGACACCCACTGCATTCCTCAGGCTGTTAAAATGTCAAAAAGAAGAGTGGCATTTGCCTGAAGATTGTTCACACAGCACCCAGGAGCGCTCCAGCAGCCATACCTCTTGTAACTCATTGGAGCACGGCCCTCACAAGAGCTACACAGATGCAAATAGATCCTCATGGCTCAGTGGCTGCTCCCGATCCACAGTGAGAAAAGCTCTTCATTGAACTGGACTCCAGAAGAGTTAGTTTGGTACTGCAACTGAAGCCACCAGTCTGCGAGCTGAGATAGAGGTAATTTTCTTCCTAGTAGCTGGCATAGCGCTAGGAATGTGAATCCTGTGTTTGGATTCAGGATGAGAATAATGTTGATTACACACCTATGTTTTAGTTGTTGCTGAGCAGTGCTTACACTAACTCAAGGACTGCTCAGCTGCTCATGCTGCCCTGCCAGCGAGAAGGGTGGGGAGGGCACAAGAATGTGGGACACAGCCATGACAGCTGACCCCAGCTGCCCAAAGGGATATTCCATCCCATATGACATCATGATCAGCACACAAAGCTGGAGGAAGTTGGCCATGGGACAGCAGCCACTGCTTGAACTGGCTGGGCATCAGTCAACAGGTGGTGAGCAACTGCTTTGTGCATCACTTGTTTGGTATATCCTTTTATAGTTGATTTTCCTTCCCTTTCTGAGCTATTAAACTGTCTCCCTCTCAACACACAAGTTTCACCTTTTATCCAACTGTCTCCCCATCCCACTGACGGGGGAGTGAGCTAACAGCTGTGTGGTGTTTAGCTGCGTCCCAGGTTAAACCACAGCACAGGTTCAAGTGTGTTCCCATTTGCAATTCAGGCATCTCCTCTTATCAGGATATTCTTTCAGAGCACCAGGGTTGCTGAACAAAAGGTTTTGTTCTTCTAGTAAATCCCCAACTCCTGCCAATACCACAGATCGGGAATTTGCAATCTCAGTATCCATGAGAAGGTACTTGACAGAGATTAAGGTTATTCTAAAAGACTAACACTAAAAAAAAAATTAATCACCCCAAACCAACTATCTGTACTATTGTGATCCTGTATTTTTTTTCTGCTACAACTCTTAAACCATCTTCTTTATTAAATATCTGATATTGACTTTGCTCATATTTAATATTTTTTTATATATGTATATTTTCCCAAGGGCAGGGAGTGACAGGACAAGGGGTAACAGGTTTAAACTGAAAGAAGGGAGATTGAGATTTGACAGCAGGAACAAATACTCACGGGAGAGTGGGGGGAGGCTCTGGGACAGGTTGCCCAGAGAAGCTGTGGATGCCCCATCCCTGGAAATGTCCAAGGCCAGGCTGGATGAGGCTTGGAGCAACCTGGTCTAGTGGAAGGTGTCCCTGCCCATGGCAGGGGGTGGGACTGGGTGGGCTTTAAGTTCCCTTCCAACCCAAACCATTCTGTGATTCTATGAAATAAGCCCAAAATTAGTCTAGCTGCTAAACCCAAACTACTTCAGCTAAGGTGCTACTAAATTTATTCTTGAGAGTATGTAAATATTTGTAGAGTTTAGTGCAGTTAAACTTGGAAAATACTCAAGAGCGTATCTAAGCCCTGTCTGCCTTAATTGCACAGTCTCAATGACTTCAGCCAGATTTAAAAGTTTCCAGAGAAATTACTACAGCAGCAGCCTTTATTTACTTCACTATCTTTCTGATAGTTCTGGGGCACACTGGCTGGCACAACTTGCAAATTAAATAGGTACATTTTTTTCCAAACAGACTGATGCAGTTCTGCCAGTTTTCTACAGGGCAGCAGAGTCCGGGGGAGACAGAAATGGGCAGCAGCGCTGCCTCAGTGGTTCCAGGCAGGGGCCCACCAGCTCCAAAAACATCCCCCAACAGCAGCGGGGTTTAAATATGCCACGAGAGAGACTAAAAGCAAGGACAGAGAATAGTGACCCTCACTGACTATGTTTGCTGTCAGTTTAGTTAGAGGTTCCTAACAATATCTCAGTTGAGCTGCTGAGGTCGGGCAGCCTACAGTGAGTGATCCTCAAAACCCACTGTGTAAGAGGCAAATACATAGTCCTGGTACTGCATCCTGAATCTTTGAAAAGGTTGAACAGGATTAAGCTGCAATGAAACAAGCAAAACCAAAAAGAATTAACCTTAATAATATACCTGCTAAAATAAATACAAATTTTTGCCAGATTAATGAAAACGTGTGAAGATGCCTTTCTTTGCCTAAAATATCTAAAGAACGAGATTTCTTTGATTCAAGGAGGTAGCAGTGCCATGGTAAACAATGCATTCTCACATTTGAGAAGGCTACAAAAGGAAACACTTCATCTTAAGGAGGTCATTGTGCCTCATATGTGGGACGACTGTAACTGCTCCTTGAACCACTTGGTAATAGAAGGCAAATTTCCCAAACAACCAAATTACTCGTTGTGGAAGTCAGAAATAGAGACAGATCCCTTTGTAACATACACCAGGTCAGAAACACGGGGCCCTCCCTGTGCTGCTTCTCTTCTGCTACAAATACAAGTGCTCTACATCACATATGTGCTCTCATTTACTCATCTCAGACCGCTCCGAAGATTGGACTAAGTGCCAAGGTGAGCCTCCAGCAAGTGAGGAGCTGATCAACTGACACATAAAACCTAATTCTGACATTTGTTAAAAAAATCTTACTGCTCCCAGCATTAAGAGTGCTGAGGAGCTGTGGTTTGACCACACGTGCTGTAGCTTTCTCTGGAGCTCAGCCCTCACCCTCCTCCAACTACTCACCAGGGGAGCATCACGTGGCCATAAGGGAAGTTTTATTATCACTAACTACTGTATTTTAGCATTTTGAGCACCAAAGACAGTCTGAAGAAGAATTTTCAGAGGAAGAACTCATCTGCAAGCAAATATGACACATCAATTAATACAAAAGAGAGGGATTGTCCGAAAAGCCTTTATGGGCCTCTCACCACACCCTTCAGTTCATTCTCCTCTTTCTTCATTTCCAGGACCTCCCTTCTTAGTATCAGCACACAATCAACAGTAGATCACTCTCTTGCTAATGACAGCTCCAAACTTCTGTATACTCAATTATTTCATCAAGTTCAGCAACTTGTATCAGCCTAAAAATAAGTAAACACCTTCCAAGAAGACCTGTACCTTAAACCTGAAGCCATCCAATGTGTGACAGCATGACTATCGCCTATTTTTTTTTTCCCCACGCAAACAGCTCTTACCCCTACGTACATCCCACGTAGTAGGTCTGTAACACATCATTGCAAGACAAAGCAGCACACACGTAGGAAGGACTGCTGAAAGATGTCCTCTATCCACACCCCTTCTCTGCCAGCGGCACCTACACCCCTTGTTGCATTAAGGGCCCATAAACTGCTTGCAGGGTTGCACCCTAAAGGGAGGCTGGACAGTGGAAAATATGAATAATATTAGCCATCAGTGTTTCCAAAGTGAATTTACATAACTATTTTGAACTTGATCATTTATTCAATTATTTTTAGCATAAAATATCACCGGGCATTTAAAATTAAGTAGGTAAGGGACCAAAATACATGTGTTTCAGGAGTTAAGGTTTTCTACCAAGGAGTAAGGCATGCAGAGTTCTACCTACTCTGAAAGACATTACACAGACATGCAAAGTATTTACAATAGAATATATGTGTAGGACACATGACAACACAAAAGATTTCCGACCTCGGTGAAAGTTGTAAGCTTACATCACTGCAACCTGGCACAGCAGACAAGTATGCCAAGTCATGCTTCCCAGTATCCCCAAGGCATGAGGGAAGGAGGCCAGGCTGTACAGCTCACACCAGGGACTATTCCCCCCCAGTCATCCCAGTAGGCACTGTTGGTCATATTTAGCCAAGGCCAGCGTGGCAGGTAGTCACCGGTCAGTGACTAATTCATGCTGTGCTTCCCCAAATACATCAAGCTAGCCTAAGGAGACACCCGTGAGGAACGGTGCATGACCCTTCCCTACCTCCAGCAGCTTGTTCCCACGCACCCACACTTCTCACTCCCTATTACAGCATAAACCACCCCATCGAGGTTGAGCTCTACCATGGATGTGATGAGGAAACCTGTCTGGTTTTACTAAACCACCAA
>NW_010245623.1:0-25533 GCF_000690775.1 Eurypyga helias | reverse complement strand
TAGCCAGAGTTAAACCACGACATAGCATTTATTTAAAAATTAACTCCTTAAATCTTTGGTCAGATTTAAATTAAAAGTAACAAGAATGTGTATTATGTTTTTATAACTATTAAGATTGTTGTTGTTGTTATTATTTCAGCTGAAATTAGCTGATGCATATAAAGAACAGAAGGAACAACGCTATTATCATTAAATGAAAATATATTCTATTCATTGTGATAAAGGTCAAGTTCTGAGAGTAGAATGAGATTCTTGAACAGGAGTTCATTATGCAAGAAAGCAAGAAGTTCTATTGTTTCAGTGATTCATTAACAGCAGCTTAGAAGAACTGTGAACTTATATATGAAATAAGAAACAAAAGAAACATGTCTTAATCAGGAAGCTGATTGACAGTATTTCCAGTTTTCAGTATACAGCAATGTGAAGAGTATTTGCTTTGCATACTCTGAGCTTTTGAGGGTCTTGTTATTAATTTCTCTCTGCAAGTGTGACGGACAGAAATGTGGTTTCCCAAATGAAAACCAAAACTCCCATGTAGTCATGCAATTCTAGAAGTGAAGATGTTTCAAAACCATTACATTTTGATAGCACTGATAATATTACTTTTCTGAGCTCAAATCTTTGTGATAATTAAACTCAAAATATCATGGAAGAGATAACCAAGAGCTGAATTATGAATGAAGTAAAAAATTCTGAGTTTCTAGTTAGGAATAGTGATTACATATACACTACATTGTACTGCTTCTTATTGAAACACAGTATTTCCTGTTACCGGCACCTTTAACAACATTTACCCTACGGAGGTTGTCATTTTCCACGGTAGGTGTGTGTTTAAATACTTCCCTTACTTTTATTAGCTCAGGATCACACATTTCTAAAACAGAGGCTACAGTCAGTCTGACATTATTTAGGAATTCTCACTGATCTTCCTTTACACTACTATGGTCCATCACACGGGTTTTTCAGTCACATGCTTCCCAGAACAAACACTCATCTTCTATACTAAATCTAAGTGGTCTAGATACAAAGCTATTAGAAAAAACACCTTCAGTTTCCCACAGTACTACTTTCTAAAGAGCCCAATCCACAATTATACTGCAATAACACCTTCTGATAAGCAGCAGGTCAAAATTATAAATCCATATGAGATTTGGTATCAGGTACATTTAGGTCTATGACAGTCTGTAGAGGGGAAATAGATGCCCAGTGTTTCTGGACATGGCCAGAATTAGTTTAAGAATGTGCAGAAATTTAATATTGAGAGCAGAAATCACTTCAGGTTTTCAGTACCAGTTTTTGAGGACCACGGTATGAGACTGATTTGCCAAAAATGTCAGTTAGGTGACTAAAGCCTTTTTTGAGACATTTTCTCATTATACCCTGAATAATATGGGTATATTCACATCTGGGCCAGTTGGCACTGCACCTTCAATTGTCTATTTCCAGCTATTTGGGGTTTGGCTTCATAATTTTAATGCTTTTCTAATGCAGAGATTTTTCTATGTTTATTTAGCATGCACTTAAATATTCCAAAGGTGCTAACCAACAATGGACTTCAGCTCGAGAAGTAAGAAGTGTGCAGTGGTGGAAGAAAATCCCACACTGGATACATAAAGAGCAGGAAGTTCATATTCACTTAGGATAAAGAAGTCATTAAAAATATCTAATCAATTGTCTTCACAGAGAGCAGATGAGTTGAATTAAATGGTGAAAAACAGGATCAATGTTTCTGAAAGCTGTAGAAAACTGTCTGACCTGGATCAGGCTTATTGAGCTGTCAAGCAGATAAGAGACCATAATGGATTTTCGTTCTAGGAAGTAAACATAGCCTGATGAATAGTAAAGAATGATGGTCAACAGTTAAGGGAAAAACAATCAAGAAAAAAACAGTAGCCAAGTTGTACAAGAACAGCTGTTAACCAGATAGTAACATAAATGTATTGGATTTTGAAACTCTTAGACTTTGAAAATGAGTTGCAGAGTCATCCAGAATCAATGAACGGAAGATATCAGAGAACATGGTAGGATAAACTATTTGATGTGAAAGAGAAATACTCCACTTCATTGGAAAAAGGGTCCAGTTGCATTATTCAATATAAACAATGATAGAAAGGTCTTCTCATGGTATTTTTGACAGATATATTTTAAAAGCCTTATAATCTGATATTAAATTAATCCTTAATGGTAGACTATATTCTCCTTCTATTTTTCACCTGCCTCCATTGCTTTTCAAACATCTGACAGGGGATAACAGGGATCATATTAACCATATTACAGGCAAAATAATGCCTACAAGTCACAGTCTCTTGTGCATAGGACACATTGATTCAAAGTGTATTATTTCTCAACCACAGCCTGCATTCATAGCTCAGGCTGTTCTAACTTTATTTATTACTATTTCTTTTACCATAAAATATCTTGAACTACATAGAGGAGGAAACCAAAAAGACTCCAGTGAGAGTTATTGCCAACAGTAAGAGAGCTGTTAAAATATAAACCAACAGGGAGGAAGAGACCTGTAAGATCTGTCCTCCTTTGAGTCAGTGCAGGACTGTTTTCAGATGCAGGGATATCAGTGACTGCTCAATGGGGCTCTTCTGCACCCCAACAGCAGTCTATCCCAGACTTCAGCATTGCTCCGTTTGCTGTCTCAGCCCAAGCATGTTACACAGGCATATCTCTCTGCAGGAAAGGGAGGACACAGTTGTGCACACCTGCTGATCCTCACTGTCAGCACTGTGAGCTGCATGAAATTCTGCTCTACACGAGAGATTGTTCCTTCTTTCTGTTATCATCCATCCTGTAAATAATTCCCCTATCTCCCCTCTTCAAACATTTGTTAGCTTGCAGAACCCCTCACTAATCACCTCATAACTAAACTGAAGACTTATATTTTATATTCCACCTCAGCATTCAAGGCCTCCACTCCTGATTGTTCTTTGCTGAACTCCCTCCAGTTTGTCATCATCGTACTTCATAAGCACGTTTCTTAATCCACATACCTACAAGCAAAATAATGAAAAACAGAAAGGCTTGAACAAAAAAAAAAAAAAGACATTCTGTTAGCAGCAAAAACGGGCATGCAGCTCTTACCTAATTGGCAATTAAAAAGGAACACTTAAGAAATGTGATGCTTCTTTCACTCTCAGCACAGAAGTAGCAGCACCAAAGTTAACTTTGAGAAGCCTAGCTCTTGCATTGGCATATCCCCCTTCATCTGGAAGTCTTTCACTGGACATTGGAGTCAGAGTCCAGACTTCACTTTCTGTTCTTAGTGTGGCTTAATGACGGAGAGGAGAGAGAGAGGAGAGGACCGTTGTTGAGCTAAGATAACTCATCAACATCAATATTCTTCCAAAACAAAATCCTGTGTTTCCTCAGGACAGACACAGGTAATTTCAGCCCAGCTGATGAAATAGTACCTTAGATAAATGCATTTCTCTTTACCTTTCCTGACAGCACTGACAGGGGGTGAGGCAAAATGACAAAAGACAGATATCAGAAAACCTTAATGCCAGCACATCTGAGGAAATACTTTTCATAGTGCATGCAGCCTATGAAACAATTTGCCACAAAGTACTTCAGAGTAGACAAAGAGTTTAAAAGAATCCTGGTAGAGATTGGCTGGTGGGCTGCAGACATGCAGCTTAGTAACTCAGACATTAAAATACAAGGAGTTAGAAAGAGATGATCCACTAGGAGGAAAGTTAGGAGGAAGGTTAGAAGGAAGTGATCCACTAACCAGCAAAGGCTAGGCAAAAGGTTCACATCAGTCTGCTTGAGAGATTGGTTTCTATCTCCCTCTTCATCACCTATTAACATTACCTATCATCAACACCTCCACCAGCCCCACATTAGGAGTATCACTCAGCAGTTATAACTTTCCCTGTCTTCTTGCAGTTTTAAGACCAGGGACCCTTTTAATCCAGTGTCCGTACGGGCCGCATGTGTCCACCTGTAAGAGTTCCAGGCACGTCTGCAAAACTATTCCAGTTTGGCCCTGAGACCTTAGAGATCCCATCAGATTCCCAAAGGCAAGTTAGCAATTTACAAAGAGACAGAACACCCATGACACTTCTGAAGTTGAGAATAGTCATTGGCCACTGTTACGAAGTGTGGTGGGTTGACCCTAGCTGGAGGCAGGTCTTCACCAAAGCCACTCTGTCACTCTCCTTCTCAGCTGGATGGGGGTTAGAAATATAACAAAAGACTAGTAGGTTGAGATAAGGACAGGGAGAGATCATTCAGCAATTACTGTCACGGGCAAAACACACTCAACTTGGGGAAAATTAATTGAATTTATTACCAATCAAACCAGAGTAGAAGTAAAACCAAATTTTAAAATACCTTCCCACCCTTCCCTTCTTTCCCAGGCTCAACTTCACTCATGCTTTTCTCTACCTCCTCTCCCTCAAGTAGCTCAGGGGAATGAGGAATGGGGGTTGTGGTCAGTCCATCACACGTTGTCTCTGCCATTCCTTCCTCTTCAGGGGAGTACTCCTCACACTTGCCCCTGCTCCAGCATGGGGTCCCTCCCACAGGAGACAGTTCTCTATTAACAACGTCAGTGTGAGTCCTTCCTTCTTCCTACAGGCCGCAGTTCTTCATGAACTGCTCCAGTGTGGGTCCCTTCCATGGGGTGCAGTCCTTCAGGAGCAGCCTGCTCCAGCCTAGGTCCCCCGTGGGGGTTACAACTCCTGCCAGCAAACCTGCTTCAGCCTGGGTTCCTCTCCCCATGGGGCCACAGGTCCTGCCAGGAGCCTGGTCCAGCACAGGCTTCCCATGGGGTCACAGGCTTCTCTGGCATCCCCCTGCTCCAGCATGGGGTCCTCCCACAGCTTCAGATGGATCCCTGCTTCCCCGTGACCCTCCATGACTGCAGGGGCACAGCCAGCCATCTCACCATGGGCTGCAGGGGAACCTCTGCTCTGGCACCTGGAGCACCTGCTACCCCTCCTTCTCCACTGACCTTGGTGCCTGCAGAGTTTTTTCATATCTTGCTCACTCTCTTTGCTGCAATTTCTCATCCCAAGGTTTTTTTACCCTTCTCAAACACTTTATCCCAGAAGCACTACAACCATCACTGATTCTTTCGGCCTTGGCCAGCAGCAGGTCTGTCTTGGAGCTGGCTGGCATGGGCTCTATCGGATAAAGGAGAAGCTTCTAGCAGCCCCTCACAGAAGCCACCCCTGTAGGCCCTCCCCCTATCAAGACCTTCCCACACAAATCTAATACACAAGGATTTTCACTGATGGCCCACTGTCCCCAGCTGGGCCCTTCCTCACCCAAAGAGCATGAGGACTGAGAGTGGTATGGCCACAGAGACTGGAGACAAACACACACAATGTATTTTGTCCATACAAGCACAAGCCCTTTCTACTGCACTTCCATCAAGTCAGTAAAGTTTTAGTGGCATGTAAGTGACTGGGCTCAGCCCTTGTTTGAAATTTAGTTGATTGTTTTATCTAGGAGGTCAGATCTGATCCTCCTGTCTGACTCCAAATTGTATCCATATGTCCTCATGCAGCTCACACTTTATGCACGTAACAAAATCAGGCTCTGTTCTACTACAACTGATTGTGAATGACTGATACAGAGATGATTATGCTTCCAAATCATGACACTTTAAATTACCATTTTCGTTCATTCACAAGAACTAAATTCAGAGAATGATTGTCATCGTCTGACATATTTATCATTGTCAAGCTAAGCCCGCTATCTCTACATTGCATGTTTCCTCTGTTGCTCCTAGGAACTTACACAATGAAGTCACATCACGTGTCATGAAGCATTTGCTAACCTAGCTGCAAATCAAAAGGACAACAAATAGTCCTTAAAAGTGGCATATTTTTGTTGAGTTTAGAAAACCTATACTTTCACTTGACAGATTTGGGAGGCAGTTTAAATACCTTGTTCTGCTCTGTTTTCTAGTATTGTTTGAATAGTTATTTTAATCATAGGCAAAGAATAATTCCCACTGAAACCTACTGAAACATAAGATGCTGTATTGGCGCACACTTTTTTTTTTTTAATAAAGCAGAAAAGAACTATCTACAGACCTCCTGCTAAGTCAGTTTGTTTCCTATGGCATATTGCACTTGTATGCGGTTGAGTGTCTTTTTGGTGATAACATTATTATTTAGGGGAGTATTACTATTTAAGGAACAAGTAACTCATGCTGTTGTACTAATTTGTGGGTGAATGCTGCATATTTTTAGTATCCATTCAATCATATGTGCTGGGCTGTAATGTTTAAAAATGAATTCATGAAAAGCATGATACAAAACCCATTAAAGTGAACAGAAAAACTCCTACTGTTTTTCTGCATCTCTAATTTTATAAGATGCCCATGATGTTAACATGAAGAGGAAGGGGAGAGACTCATGAACTCATTCAAATGAATTCTTTATGTCAGTCACTTTGAACGGGTCAACACCTTCATTAACGTATCACCCCACTGACTGCTAGTCGGGTAGAACAGTCCACACAATGGAAAGACTGCCAGTGTCAAGGTCTTAAATATCATTGTGTTGCCACATCTTGAGAATATGATAGGTTTTTAAAACCCAGTGTTGTCTCGGTTCATTCTGTGCCCCTACTGCAAGAGATTCTGCGTTGGTTTTTGCCATGCAGTTGACTGACATTTACAGAAATCCCACAGGCTTCTGGAAAAGAAAAAAATATGCTTTGCAGATGTAAGGGAAGCATTTGAAATGACCACATTTCAAAGCAGCCTGAAATGGTCTCATTTTAAACTGCATTTCTTCAAATCAGTTTAATTTACCCTTTATTCTCTTTTGGGGTAGAGCTGAAACAAGCATGCAGAAACCTGTTGACAAACAGGTGGAATGCTATCAAAGCTTGAGTCAAGCTGTTGACACAACTGTGTTGCTCACTGTTCAGAAACATCTGTAGAGATTTGTGCAAATGTCCGTGAAGAAGAGTCAAAGCCCATAACTGAGAGTCCCCCCCTCTGAGATGCAGAGCCAGGAGAAGGAGGCAGTGGTCTCTGTGGCCACTTTCACAGTTTGAATGAGTAAGTCCAAATGGTAAACCTCCTGGCCATGAGAAGTCTGATTCAAAGCCCTGGAGAAACATTGTTGGTGGGAGGGCTTAACAGCAGGATTTGGACTTTACTCTGGGAAATGGATTTAATGAGAGTTTGTGTGTCAAACCATTTACACATGAGCCATTTCCATTAGATGTCAGTTCCTTCCTCAAACACCCCAGTGTTTAGGAGCAGCCATTTGACTCCCCCTGCCTCACTAGCAAAGTCCAGTTCTCCATGAAACATTTCACTCATGCATGCTCCTATTTCGGATACCCCAATGATAATCAAACCCTTCTCCTTTCAACCTCTACTTCCAAATCCTTGACAAAAGATCTTGCCAGTCTGCATCCTCCCACTCAACAGCAGAAGGCCTGGAAATGCTTCTTAAATGCTGTTGAAATTGGTCAGTGGATTAATATTTTTTTTTAAGTTGTCACATTGAATGAGCAATAAACAGGCTCCACAATAGTATGTGTCTTAGAAAACTAGGGTAAAAATCCAAGGCCTATCATTAAACCAGATAAAGGGCTTTCCAGTAACCCTTGCAAGTGTTGTTGGTTTAAATGCAGTTATACTTTTTCCATGGCACTAAACAAACAGTCATAGGAAAATTATTTCATAATTTAAGAATACGAGGAGGTCAAAGAGCAACCAAATTATACAAAATTAATAATGTACAAGGAAAATGAGTGCTGAGAATGTGTATTTTTAACTTCAGCAGTGCTGTTAGATGATGGGTTTTAATTTAACAAAACTCTTTTCAAACTTCCTTTGGAACAGAAGAGAGGTACATCACTGTGGCAAAACCTTTTTTTTTTTTTTAATAAAGTACACTGAGAAGGGGGCTGGGGGAATCTTATCTTTATCAAGAGATTATAATTTCAAATTAAGTCTGCATTGTGTGTTACTATAGAAACTCCCATTTTGTGGCATGTTTGTGGGGAAAAAGTCAAAAGTTGCATTTTAATGAAGGCAGATCACACATTAGCTTCCTCAGTATGGCAAAATAAAATAGAGGTTTATATCAGAAATTGAATAATTATCCAAAATAAGGTGAGCTAATTAAGGTCATGGGGAAGGGATATTAAATCCTGAAGTGACAATATGTCATGTTCATTTTTCAACACTAGTCTCCGCCTTACAGATTATGTATTAGATACTGCAGGAGTCTGATGGATTGAGAAGCTTGTTGCCATGGCAATATTTGCTGCTTTGCTGGTATTCCCTACAGAAAGTAAAGGATTTTTTTTCCACTCAGTTAGACAAATTGGTTATATATAGCAAGAGATGTTGGAGAACTGAAACAGCAGAATCTCGTTGGGGGATGCTGGGGGAAGGACTGACATTTTTAAGTCTTAAGGAATCACAATAGACCACATATGGGTGAGAAGTAGGAAGGGGGGGGTGGGGGTGTGCTGAAAGTGGGAAAGAGAGAGGGATGGAGAAAGAAGGAAGGAAAGAAAAGATACTTATGTCATACATTCATAGTATATCTTGGGTTTAAGGGCAGGGAAACCAGCAAAGGAGAACAGGTAGTGTTGCCTGAGGGAAAGCTACAGCTGCTATGGGTTTACTATGCTTCAGGTGGTTTATAGCTTCAAGGAGAGCTAACAGGTAAAAACCTCTAAAATCGGGGGGGGGGACACACGACACACAACCACCACCAACAATGGAATTGCTTGCGAATGAAATTGTCAGTGTAAATCACAATTTGAGCTGCAAATATAAGCCGCCTTCTTCTGTTCTTTTTTTTTTAAACCTTTGCTCACAGCATTTTTAAAGCAAGGTGTTGATACCATTTCCATCCTCCTCTTGGCACAGTGAAAGCAAGTGTGCTTCAGTCAGATGTTAGGGAGTACTGTCTCTTATGTATAGTTCAGTCTGTTGCTCGGAGGTGTGGGAAGAGTGTGACAATGTGCTTTCATTTTAATATTAGCCCATCTCAGCCAAGCATCTATGGATTACTGCAGAGGGAAAAGAGGACGGCTTTGTTTCTTCCTCTTTTCCACTCCTATTGCTTTTATACGCAGAAATGCACCAAGCAATCTATAGTATTTGCCTTGAGGCTTCGAAAGACACTACTCCAATAAGACTAACCAGGCAACTCTAACTGTCCTCAGTGCTAATTCACTTGCCATACCACTATCCACTGTTACTTCCTCCTCTTTATGCTAGTCATCCATTAGTTTTTCATTTTTAGAGTATCAGAAACATGCACAGACCTGTACAAAAGACAATCTGCAACAAATCATTAATACAGCTCTTGCACCTGAGAGTTCACACTTAGAGAAAGAAGACTGCAACGAGGAATATGTACTTCAGTGACCACAACTGACTGCTGAATTCATGACTGTTGGACAACTGAGGAAACGCACTTTTAAAGGATGCAGGGTGAATAGACAGGGGAGAGAGGAGCAGGTCTATAACCAGAATCTGATTTCTTGTGCTTTCTGAAAGGCAGAAGAAATTTCAATTTAATAATAGAAAGAAAAAGTGCTAGCAGAGAGACAGAAAAAAAACTGGCAACATAATTGCAACAGTGAACAGCAAAGGGGAATGTGAAAGTATATGTGTGCAGAGTGGAGGAAGGGGAAATCTTAGCAGCAGCTTTACAGATTGTATTTCAGTCTATGCATATTATACAGAGTGTGTATTACAACAGTTTTAGTGATGTGATTAGATAGAAAAGACATACAAGATCATTATAAAAACACAAACAAGTAGTTAAGAAGTGAAGGAAAACCAGGGGAATTAAAGATGATACTGAAATGATGAAATGCTATGGAGACAAAAATAACAGAGTTCTCTGTTCACACCGACAACTAGAACTGGAATGTAGACAAGAGAGGCTTCTTGGAAGAGAGACGGAGAGTAAGAAATACTTTCTTAGACATATTAACATTCAGCTGTCAAATACACCTTCAGAAAATTAAACTAGAAATCAGAGAATTAATCACAGTTCTATAGAAATAGAGAAAAGTTGGGAGGGGAGAAGAGAAATTGGAGAATCTTAATATCCTATTTACACCTGTACAACCTCATGAAGCCCGCAACTCTGAAAATACAGGTACTAGGAGACAAGTCCTCACATAACTCACAGTTCAAGAACACCATGCAGATGGGTGGGGGACAATGAAGAAGGATCAGAACTAGAGCAACTGTGAGGACAGAGGGCTCAAGCTAATGGGAGTGGGGCTAAGTGAGCAATGATGGCAGGGACAGAGCTAAGTTTTCAATCCTATCACCAGCAAATGTATATACACCACACAGTTGTTGAATCAGAAATTGCTGGGGAAGGAGAAGCTGCCCTTGGGTTTGGCTGGGTTTTTTTAATTTTTCTTTCCTGAAGGGAAGGTTTTTTTCTTTACCAATATCCTTCACATAATAAATGGAAAAAAAAAATGCAGTATGTCATGGAGGGAGGCATAGTCGAATCAACAGGAATGATTGAGTCTGTTAAAAAAAAAAAAAAGAAAAAATGAAAGGACCTCAAAAATTGCAGACACCCAAGGAGAAAGAACAAGGGACCTGAGATAGAAAGAGTACAGAAAATTCATTACAGATCTACAAAAGAATATAAGGGATTGATGAACCCTTTACTAGAACAGAAAAATTGAAGTCGCTATTAGCAACCTGGGCAGGAGCAGTTTCAGAGGAGTAGCTCAAGTGAATGCTTTAAAGGTGTGACTGAAGAAGACAGAGATTTAGGTTTTTCTGAGGTTTCCTTTTGGAAATCCTTAGCCACCATGTGTCTCCACAATCAACACTCAGCATTTCGGAAGTATTGACTTCCTAATCATCATTATGTCACTGATACCACTGGGGCAGAACCCCATGTCCCACAAAACCATACTATCATATTCCTGACACCTGTCTATGAAACCAATGAGACACTATGCCAGCTGCACGCCTGTGTACACAAGAAGTCAGATTTGCTTAGTCAGAAACAGCAAGGATCTTAAGTTTCCACACAGGGGTGCGGGTTACACTGGCAAGATTTTCAATGGAAAATGTAAAAAAATTGACCAGAACAAAGATCTGGATGGGATACATAGTATCAGGTATTCCCAAGGTGTCAACAGAAGAACAGATGTGGTGCTTAGCTTTTGTTTCCCTCCAGCAGTGGGGAAGCTATTAGAGAAGCGTCTGTTATTGATTCACACTGCTTAGAATCCATTTATACAGGCTGGTTTTGGAGCCATTATAATTTACAGTCTGTCATGTAAATTGTTCTTGGTCTCTGCAATATCGATATATTATATAGACATGCCATGCATGCACACTGAACACATGGACTCAAAATCCTTGGGGATTTTGCTTTTTAAACAACAGATTATTGCTATTCACGTTCACTATTTACTTCTACAAAAGCTCAGTAATTTCAAGCTTTAATATCCTCTTCAATTCTCATCCCACATAACTAGAGGTAATACTTGATGTACTAGGGATTAAAGACCTGATTTTTTTTCATTTAAAATAAATTCATTTCCATATGCACAAAGTGCATATTTCTTAAATATCTTAAATGGATATATATATATACACACACATGTATGCACAGATTTGTGTATATATAAATGTGTATGTATCTACACAATCTTTGATTAGATTGTTTAGGTTGGAGGAGGTGGTGATGGACTAACTTCTTGGGTGAGAATTTGTTTTGGCTTTAAACCTTACATTGACTTTAACATAAAAGAGAAACTATGTGCAGCTGATCTGTAAATGACAGTGACGTATGAGAGTAGCAGGGATAAAGCTCTTGTGTCTATGCATATTGCGTGCTCATCAGTCTGCAGTGAAAGGCTTGAAACAGCTGTGGTTTCACAGCACCCACAAGCTCAGAAGAGCCAGTACTAAACATGCCCAGCTCACACCACTTGCTCACATATTCTGTCCTGGGCTGTCCCATGGGACTTCTGATGCAGCGTCCAAGTACTTTACAGGCAATCAAGGAAGTTATTTCTGCCTCCACCTTGCAGACAGAAACTGAGACAGGAGCTCAGACTTACCTGCCAAAGGCCACCACAGAAACCAGAGAGGAACCAAACCAGAGGGCTACATGCAACTAATATGTCCCAAGCCCCTGTCCATTTGCATCCCAGTGGGTCTTCTGCCAAAGGTGCTAAGCCTTAGCACTGTCAGGTGCAAAGGCTTGGTAACAGATTAAACTCGAATCTCCAGGTCTCAGCTGAGCACCCAGGAGATGAAGAGGGTGTGGTACTAATGACAGACAACCACAACTTTAATTACTTCTGTAAGCTTTCAAAGAGGACAACTAATGAAGAACTCTTAATTAGGGACCAAGAACTAAACGGCCAACTAATTACAAGTTCATTATTTATACACCTGTGTATTTTATGAGGAAAAGAGAAATTAGATGTACAACCTGCCACCATTTTCACTGCATATGCCTGATTCACACAGTAAACATCACTCCTTCTGCAGATGGCAATTTCTCAAAGAAAAAACACAATTAGACACCATATTATAAGTACTTACTTCCTAGTTTTTCTAACATCGTGGCTTTAAAAAGATCTTTTAATACAGTTACTTTTGCATACCATCTCTTCTTTTTGAAAGGAAGAGGAAACTACCTGTCATCATACAATGATGGGGCACAGATGGAATACATGTGTATGTTCCAGCAGCAGCAGATTAAAATACGGATCCCACACTAGTGCAGCAGACTCCCTCCCCCATCCCATGGCACAGAAATAACTGCTTAAGTGGCAGAAGGCAGCTCTCATCCTGCTTGAGCCAAGCACTAGAGAACTAAACTACACTGAAACAGCAGTAGGTGTGTTTGTACCCATGCACCAGTAGCTATGCTACGCAATCCGGATACTCAGGAGGAAGGAGGCACAGTTTGCTCTGAAATGCAGTGCCAGTGGGTTTGCTTGGCAGAGATGCTGCTGATGTCGTGATCTGATTCTGCTGCCACCTCTGCACCATCCCATGAAAGACAAGGCCCAGCTTCCATTAATAAAAAGCCCTTGCTGATGAACAAATTCTAATGCCAGACCCCTGAAGAATGCACATCCTTCTTGACCCAATGTTTTCTGGCAGAATAAAGCATGGCAGTCATGACCAGACTTCCCCACTGTATTTATTTCTCATGGGACTGTTCAGCCGCTGTTTTAAAAGAGGTGAAGTGCTGGAGCAATGTACACAATGCTAAAAACCATGGATGGATTTGGAGGAAAGCTGCCTTTTAATATGGCATGAACCATAGGGAGAAAGTGACAACCAAAATTCATTTACTGAGGCAGCGTTAGGGAGACGAATACCAGGCCAGAAAAAGGCACTCCTAGCCTCCAGACAAACATAAAGACCTTTGCAAAAAAAGTTGAAGATATTATAAATTTTCAAATAAATTCTCCCACCCACCCACCCCCTCCCCCAAAAAAAAAGGAAAGAAAGAAAGAGCCCTCTGCAACTTGTATGGTGGCAGATATTCACTGCACTACAATCATATTCAGTGAAAATCCAGGTTCTCCTCTTCCATTTTTTGGTAAAATTTCTGGGCTAGTTCTGCTCACTAGTCCTGTAAAAATAAAGAAACTAGTCTTCATAAACTGAAATAAATCTATGTGGTAAGTGGTTGTTGTTAAAATGCCTTTTGAAGGTTTAACGTCAAAGAAAGGTACGCTGGCAATGTATCTGCCTTTGCACATCATGTGAAAGGTATTCTGAGAGAAACACAGAATATGTTCTTACAGATACAGTGGAGAAGTACTTCAATTTTTCATCTCTCATGCTTACAAGACAGATAATCCCTCACTTCAGTCCTCACAGCAAGGTGAGCAACACCAGTTACAACCACGTGTAACAACAAGCACTAGCACAGACACCTGAGATAATCATGTATAGAAAAGGGATGTCATTTATCAAGCATTTAATTTTCACTTCCAAAAAACTAACAGCAGTAAACATGTTTACCATTGAGAGAAGCAGACATAAATTTCCTCAAACCTGCTAAATCGGTTTCAAGAAGAGCTGAGGATCTACCCCCTACATGGGTTCTCCCAAGGGTGGTGCAGCAGAAAACTACTGCTTTTAGAATTACATGGTCTCAGTTCTGCTAATTCCCACAGCGGTCATGCTTAAATCCAGCATCTATTCAAAGATTATAACTTTGTACTCTGTTTCCATCTAAGAATCCAGCCTATTGTTATGTTTTTTATCTTGGTCTTGAATTAATGGTGCAGACTTCCCTACATATCATTAAGAGAGCAGTAATAATTTCATCTGTAAATTATCTTGAAATATGGTCACACAATAGACTAAGAAAGCTATCTGTTTGGAAGCTGTATTTCAAGGTGAGAAAAGTCTACTTAACAAAGCAAATAGATCTGGAGTCACTCCAACCACACATACATATATAGCTTTTAAAATAAAAAGGAACAAATTAGTTCTTCAACAGTATCAATTCACCTGAAGTAAAATCTTTATTTTTTATAGTTCCCCCCTCCCCAAATTTAAAATATTTAAATGGATTACAGTCCTTTAGCACCATCTTGAGAATAAAGTGACAAAGTTAACATAGTATTATTTTACTGCAGCAGTCATTTCATCTGTAGTAGTCCAGAAGACTGACAGGGTAGCTCCATGTTCTTCCTTCCTGTAAATATTACTTCACATAATTTTATATTCACCTCACTAAATGCATCCCAAGATCATAAATGTATGTCACCAAAGATTATTATTTGCTACTAACTTTATTATATAAGCAATACAGTTCAGAAAATGATGGAAAGCTTTGCAGCTACACTGACAACACCTCATGAATTGTCATTTTAAGATATATTCTAAATAGTTTTGATGGAAGCCAGTACAGGAAAGGTACCACTCAAATTTTTAATAGAGAGAAATTTTATGGAGACTGTAAAAATGACAAGTAGGGATTGGTCCTCTGTATGGTGTACAGTTATTTATTCCTGCTTTAAAAGATAAATAAAATGCTCTCTGAAAAATCACTCTTAAATGTTATTTTAAAGCCTTTTCCTATAAATAGCTATTGAAAGCATTCATTTCCATTCCCTTAATGCATTAGGATCAAAAAGTCACTAAACAGGAACTAAACAGGAACTAAACAGTTAAAAGGAAAAATTGATGTCAGTCTTTTTATCTACAATATACATCGACTGAATCTTAAGCGATGCTTAAGAAAACCTAGAATCACATTTGTGTGACACACACATAGATGTGTACACAGGGAGGTACCCACACACACACACAAGACAAATTTTCCAAATATTCACGTTCATTACTCCATATATCTGAGGTTGCTAGAGACGTGGCATTACCAAAATTAATAATGTATTAGCTGAAATTCATTTCATGCATATTTCAGTGAAGTTGTATAGTCAGTACTTCAAATCACTGCTGCCTGGGAGATTTTAAACTTCTGCTCTGATTTAGTGCTTATGCAAATGCAAAGGCAACGGATAAAGCCAGGAGCAGTTGAGAAAGATGGCTTTGAAAGATGCCTTCATCCTCACACTCTCATCTTCCTCCTTGTCCTGCAGGTCCTGGTTCTCTCAGATACATGGTAAAGAGCAGTCGACTATTGCAGCATCGTGACTGTGTAGGTCCACTTGCAGGCTCCCCTGCAAGATTCTTTTCAGCATTTATGGACTGTCATTATTTGCCAGTAGTGCAGGCAAGCAGAACATAAGCAGTGTGGTGGCAGGCAGAGTTTGCAGTTCTCAGAGCCAACAGCTGTAAATGTGAGCTTCCTCTTGTCTCAGCGTGCATTCATAGGCAGTTACGTGCACATATTCTTTGCACAGCCTAAAAAGCCCATCATGACACTTTAAGGAGACAAACAGGGTGAACCAGTGCCTGCCTTTCTATCACACCTCCCGGCCTCGTTCTGCTCCCAGGGTAGCATTTCTCATATCACATGGTAGCTGGGAAGTATGGCACCAATGCTCCAACAACTAAGATCCCTAAGGAAAGACAAGGCTTCTCTGATATAGCTTTCCATCTGTCTGTGCTCCCTCACTGCCTTCTGCACTGAGGAAGCCCACAGAGTTATACTACATGCCCACATTATTTTCTAAAGACAAGTGCAATAATTACAGTTGGCTTATGATGCATTTTGCCCTCAGCTGGGAACATACAAACTGAATCATCACCTTTTCCATCTTTCAGTGCTTTCCGCACAGGAGGTGGTCACATCTCCCACCACCACTCAGAACTTGGACCCAGATGCCTCGGTCTCTGCGGAGAGCTACTGCTCTCCTGTGTGTTGTCCTTGGTCGCCTTGCTGAGAGCTTCCTGTCATATCACAGGCAGGACTGGAGTTGAAAAGGACAGGAGAATATTCTATTCCCTCATCACAAGAATATCAGGTTTTCCAAAGAAAAGAGAAGATTCTGGTGACAGCACTGTTGATGTCAGTAGTAAGCAAAAACCTAGAGTTCTTCCAAAAAAAAAATGCCTGCAAATAAACTCCAGACAAAAACTGAAAAATAAGCATTCACTTCAGCTAAAGTTACACAGCAGATAAAAGGTGCTTCTTAAATCAAAGGTTCTTCAGTAGCTGTTGCAAGGTCTATAAATAAAGAGCTACAGGTCTTTTAAAAACCTCTTTGGTCCCATCTTTCCTACAGGGAGCTTGGTTTTGGAACTCACTGCTATGAAGGCATGAGCAAGCTTCTGGTTCCAGCAGTGGCAGTCATGAAGCTGAAGTCAGAGCAACAATGTCAGAATTTGTGATGCTTTACATTCCAAGTTCAGAGCCATAATCTATGAATGAATTGACAGACAGAAAATAAAATTATGTATGATTGTACATATAATAAGATGTTGCTAATATGAAGGAACACACCATCTTACTAGGGCTATCTATTTACCTGTAAAGGGAGACACCACTTGAGCACACATACGCCATCCTGGGAGTTGCACACTCATCATCTGAGTCTTTGCTGAAGGGACCAGAGTCCCTTTGCAGCGGGCAACTCCCGTAAGTCGGTAGGTAACCTTTCTGACTCCTTTCACACACATATTCTCACTATCAAGTGCTTCTCTTTTCCTCAGGTTCGGCCCTAGGTTCCCAAAGCAGAGTCTTAGGTATCAAATCTTATATAAAAAAATATAATTTATTCAGATAGCACCACAAAAAAACCCAAAACCAGCTCAAGCTGGATGCCTCCAGAGAAGGGACCCCGAACAAAGATGATTTCTGGTCTGGGATCTTCTAACACGTTATTGGATTCTTCCTCTGTCTCCAGGGAGGCCATTAACTGTTCTTACCTTTTTGAGTTGCAGCTTCTGCTGATGGTTGTAGCCTCCTTACTTTCTGGTTTGTGCTTCTTGTGGACCTGCTTGCTCTGCCAGAGTAAACTTAGTGTAAGTACTCCTTATCAACAACTACAACATCAGTGTGTTATCAACAGGATTATCATATTAAATCCAAAGCACAGCACTGTAACAGCTCCCAAGAAGAAAATTAACTCTATCCCAGCTGAAAGCATATCAAGATGAAAGTTCACAGCTTGCGGCCTAAGGCTTCAGCAAATCTAGCTGCTCATGCTAAATTAGTAATGAACAAACAGTATACCAATTTACTCAACATTATGCTAAATGATTGAATCTGAGTGATTAATTGTATTTAAAACTTACTTATTTAACCTAAAAGACTAGTGTTCCTTGACATGCCCTGGCCCCTCTTTACCCGTACTCTATTTACCCTTTCTCTATTTGAACTGATCATATAATTACATTACTTTCATATGAAGTGAAGTCCTGCTGGATAGAAGAGCCTCCTTTCTGGAGTAATGAAGGTCACATAAGATCACAGCTCTGTTTATCAGAAATTAGCCAAGAAAGCACTGATAAAATTTTTATCTAATTAGCCATTATAGGCATTTGCTGTTTCCAGTATTCCAGGACATTAGAACCACTGAGATACAAATTGTGCAACAAGCTTAAACATTGTGGGTGGACCACTGCACTTTGTTGCTGACTGGAGCCTTAGGATATATCTGCAGTGTCGTCCCTGCTGTGGCCATAACTCTTGCGAGCATTCCCCGCTAGTTTTAAACCAGCTGATTTAGGCCTCTCTCACAACAAAAAAACAACTTCTTTTTTTTTTTTTTCACCACACCAGGCACAAAATGTGCCTGATAAAGTGACAGATCTGGCAGAGGGTGGCATAGACTTGTCTTGGGAAAACTAAGAATGCTCCCAGACATTGCTATGGAGGTCATCCTCAGGGGCTCTGCCCAGAGCTCTGAGCTGCCCAGCAGGCAGCTCTCCAATCACGGCAGTTCACAGCATGTCTTTTTATGGCAAATAATCAGCAGTCTCCATGACATTTCAGGCTCAGTCGTATGCAGTCATCAATTAAGAAACTGAATAATTACTCAAGTGGTTAGTCTGGGCTAAGCAGTGTCGGCTCCTTTCCTGTCCAGTGGCAGTAAAGGCAGCTCAGCCTGCAGGGTTTTGTGGATCCTTCTGGGAAGGTATATCGCTCTCTTCACTGACCCACTGGAGGCCTGAGCACTTCTTCCAGATTCTTCAGGTCCCTTTCCTGGGACCATCTCTTTGACTTAACGCTGTACCAGACCAAGGTAAGAGATACCCTCACAGTTACACCAGCAGTCTTACGAAAGTCATCTCAAATGTAGCTCAAGGAACATATATATATTTTTAAGTGCAGTGGCTTAAGTAAACTCACCATTCTGAGAAGTTCACACTCTCACAGCTTTGACAGAATCACAAGCAGCAATAAAACTTGCTTGTAAAGCTGTCTGATAAGGAGCATGATGTTCTGTACACTCTACAGAAATTGAAAATACAGTCCCTGCCCTGGGGCACAGGATCAGAGAAACTAAAACCACTTATGCAGCTTAGAGCAAGAGATGAAGTAGCAGTAAGTATTGGAGTTTTATTTCTTATACTATTTATTGATTATTACTTCTTGCAGGCATTCCAGATTTTCTGCCTATTTTACACTTAAGTTACAGATCCAAGGAAACTACTTCATTCCTACGTATTGAAAAATCATAAGGAGGACTGCAGTAAGAAGACAGTCAGCTAACCTGGGAGAAATCCTATCTGCTTCAAGAATGAGTCAAAGGCATCTATCCTACTTGATTAAATAACTGATCTTCCAGTTGATCAAAAGGCAGTTTCATCAATTAGTAGCATAAAATGAAAGGATGAGTAGTATGACTACAGACAGCAGCAACTGTCTAAAGTTCTCCCAGCTACTGACCAGCAATAACAACATTTTATATACCAGCTATCCAACTTTGAAGAGGTCAATCAATTAAGCACTGCATCAGTCCCAGGGCATATTTATTATTTTCATCTGTGAAATAATGCTGAAAAATTCACAAGACCTCACAGAGAATCTGAACTTGATATCTATTTTGTTCTGCCACTTTCCAGAAATCTCACTGTCATTGCCTCCCAATGTCTCCCAATGACTCCATTTCCACAGGTATAAGGAGGGGTAACAACACTAATTTGTGTTTAAAGAACTTTACCACACACATGATAAATTAGAGATATATTGTCAAGAAGAATATTTACAAATATTTAAAGAGGAGTTCAGTGACCAAATACTTTCCATGTATCTGAAAACCAATCCAACTCTACATCAATGTATTGTGTGTATTATTTCTAGGTATTGCTACCTGTGGAAATTCTCCAAACCGAGGAATTTAATGATTAAAGCCAAGACATAAGAAAGAGTAGAGAGCCTACAGTTTCAAGCTTCAGATAACACCCCAAGTTTTACTTAATTGTGCAAGGGTAAAATAATCAATTTGTGTATTCCACAAGCAGCCTGAACTTGCATTTCCATTTATCATTTATACAGCAAGGGAATGCCTTGGAATTATCAGGTAATAATAATTATATTTGTAAATGCTCATTTAAATGCCAGCTAGGAGCACGATGAGAAGCTCAATGCACATTGCAGTGAAAATGTGGCCTGGCCAGTTTGTTCTGCTATCCAAGGAGGATGTGAGCAGTCTAACAGACTTCTGGCATGACAACCGATGTTACCACAGGGCACTACAGAGTGGATTAAGGACAGAATTATTTCCAGCTTTAACTCTGGGTCTGAGTCAAGCTCTTCATATTAGTTAGCATTTGTATTTGCTTAGGTTTAATGCTACATGTTTAGCTGTTTGAGGGCAAAAAAAAATAGCCAATTTAGTAAGGATGTTTGACAATGAGAAATTTTTGTTGTTGTTTTGTTATTTAAAGGGACTGACATTATTTCACATTAGTTGTACCTTTCCATAGGACTGCAGGGTGAGGCAGTGTTGCTCCCTGAGGTGCAAACATAGGCTTATGTTTTCAAAATGTCTGAGCTGAGCTGCGGTGCACTGCAGCAGAAATGTGTGCATTTGAAGGGGGCAACAAAATCCAAAGCCCCCATTTTCAATTAATGTCTACCAGAAAAAAAAATATCTGCTGATAAGACTTGCTAGAGGTCCCAAAGGATGTATATGTAAATGTGGGGAACAGATTTCCTGGGTTTTGTGCCTTGGGCACAAGTACAATCTTCTTCTGGAACACATCACAATATAAATCTAACTAAAGTCGTTAACAGAAATACCTCAGGCCACCTTGAATGGTCATTGCTAGTTCCCCAAATAATGTAAATATGCCAGTTAGCCTGAGAGGAAACCTAGTCTCATATACACTCTGCACAGGAAACCAATACAGTATTAATCACTCAAGCCTAATCCTGTTATTCAGCTCACAAATAAGAAAGGCACATCTATGTTTTACCTTCATTGACAGCTGCATTTCATCTCATTTGGAAAGATGGAGTGGGAATAAGGACTTGGTAGAACTGAATTATGTCTCTGAAAATGATACCTTCTCTGCATGTATTACCTACTGGCAAACACATTTTTTTAGGTTGACAAGCAAAACTACTTTTCTTTTACAAAGTCTTGTCCACCAGGTGCTATAGTTCACATACCATTTGGAGTCTGGGTGTGATCACCTCTCCATAGAATTGTAAGTAGCCTGATGTCCATTTGACTCAAAGCTGGGAATGAAAGACTCCAGTAAGCACACAGCTCAGAAGCTTAATTTTCCTGTTCATGATTAGTGCATGCACAACAACTATTACCTTGTTTGTGTGTGTGCTGGGCTCGAACAAATATCCCAGGCAGGTAGATTTCTGTGCATATTTGCAACAGAGGCACATCTCAAGCAGCAGGGTAAAGTGAAAGAGGAATCATAGTCCCCCCAGCATGATATACCTTAACCCGCATCCTGACAGGAAGAGAGGGAATCCAAGGCACCTTACCAGTCTGGCAGATCCCCTTGGGCCAGAGATGCAAAATTCTGTATTTGTGCTAGAAAAGGCCCTCAGGGATGTGCCAAACTGCCATTAACTAATCAGTGAGCAGCAAATACAGAGTAGCTGCTCTTACTGCCTTCAGTCGGAAATGCCCTGGAGTGATTCTTTCATTGAATTCCCAAAGACTGCTTAGGTACAGGAAGGATTTTTTAGTGTGCTGTGAGTTCCTTTGCATAGAATAACTATTTTGAATGCAACTCAGAAATGGCACTAAGTCTCAGGATGCAGACAATACGTCTCCATGTCATCTGGCAGTCACTCTGACAAGTCGATGATATGTCAGGAGGATCCAGAATTTCTCTCTTTCTCCCTCAGGCATGCGCACACAAAAAGCCTAACCATCCTTACTCTACAGTGCTAGAAGAACAACACAGTATTCTAAGAGCCCACGATTGTCTGTTTCTGCCAGCTCATAGCAAGAAATACTTCTAAAGGAAAGCAGAGGGTTTTTCTTCTAGGTGAAGAACTGTGAGCTTGGCAGCTGGGTGAAATGTGTCGCTCATACAAGCAGAGATATCAGTATCTCGAAGTACCACACCAGCAGTAAGGCACAGACAAGAAGAGATTCAAATCAAACTTTGCCCTATAGCCCCTTATGAGTGTTCGACAGAGGAGCTCCAGCAATGGAATTGGTGGCCTTGAAATAGAAATAAAACTGAACTCTACAGTACCAAATATACCAAAGATCCTGATGGTTCCAATAAAGTGGACATAAAATACAACATATGCTCTTGCTTATCATTAGTAGTGATATTAATACATGCCAGTTTATTTTATTTCAGTATTTCAAACTGTTGAATTAACAGCATCATGTACCTGTTTTTACTAGGAAAGAGTAATACATATATGCACACAAACCAATTGATACAAGTATAGATATGCATGGACAGATATGCATGAAGACATCCCCGCCCCCCCAGCTGATTAGCACAGAGCTAGAAACAGAAGTCAAATGCCTGAAACTCACCCCCCTCTGGAAGAATAGCCAGAAAGAGCCCGGCACCCCCAAATTTCCCCAGCGAGATATTAAGAGGACCTCAGATCCCTGGAAATCTTATCTGATAGTTACTACTGAAGCACTGAGAATGATTCAGCCACTCAGAAAAAGTCCTTAGAAACATAATGCAACCATCACATTTTGTGACGGCTTTTTTGTGTCTTTTTTGTGACAGTTTTCAGGTCTTTGTCTGCTGGTTAAAAAAAAATACAACAAAAACACAC
Source organism: Eurypyga helias (assembly GCF_000690775.1). NCBI lineage: Eukaryota > Metazoa > Chordata > Aves > Eurypygiformes > Eurypygidae > Eurypyga > Eurypyga helias. The sequence goes on along the minus strand of NW_010245623.1, from coordinate 2,917 downwards.
ACCACCAAATGTGTCATATAATCATTAGATTTCTTTCTTTTGTTCACTTTCCAAAATACAATTATTCCTTCTGGGAGGTAGATTATCTTCATCTATTTTAGTGGCATATGATACTCAAGCATATCAGTAATTTGCGAGGGGGGAGGGGTTGGTGTCTTGTTTTCATAACTATCACTGAAATGCTTTCCAAGAGTACCATATCAAAATACACCATATTTCATTAAATGTCATTTGGATTGTGTCATCAAGAAGGCACTTCTATTAATTTGCATTTTAGAGCTAAAGCATGGTTGTACATATATTCCTTCTTCCTTACACTTATATTGCTTAAGGTCTTGTAGGCTATAGCTTTGTCTGAAAGCTTCTCATACTCTCTTACCAACTACTCCAGTGGGAACACTGGAGCTCAGCCTGGAGGTCAGTCATCAGGAATTGCTTCATGAAATCATCTAACTCTTACCCAACATGATACAGGAGCATACATATGAGAATTGAATCTGTAGTCCCTTAGGCCCATCATTCCTTTACAAGAATCGATTCTTCTCATTTTCCTGACTCCATAAAATATGGACACACAGGAAACTTTACTGTGGCACCATCAGACACTGACTGGTTGGAAAATTCAGCCATTTTTCTTACTAAGTAATTTAATTTTATTATTTTCTTGAAGTTTTCAAGCTGTTTCCCTTTACCTGACATGGTCCAGGGGGCATTTTATGAAACATCTGAATAACCAGTGATACCATCTAACTCCCAGTGCTATGTCAGAAAGCTTCTCTTTCAAGGCTTCTGCATAGGTTAGTTTAAGTGCCCATTTCAATTTAAACCTGTTACTCCTTGTCCTGTCACTACAGGCCCTTGTAAAAAGTCTCCCTCCATCTTTCTTGAAGGCTCCTTCAGGTACTGGAAGGTGCTATAAGGTCTCCCCAGAACCTTGCCTTGTCCAGGTTGAACAACCCCAACCCTCTCAGCCTGTCCCCATAGCAGAGGTGCTCCAGCCCTCTGAGTATCTTGGTGCCTTTCTCTGGACTCGCTCCAACCAGTCCATGTCCTTCTTACGTTGAGGGCCCCAGAGCTGGACCCAGGACTCCAGGTGGGATCTCATGAGAGCAGAATAACGGAGAAGAATCACCTCCCTCAACATTCTGGCCACACTTCTCTGCGTACAGCCCAGGATATGGTTGGCTTTCTGGGCTGCCAGCACACATTGCCAGGTTGTGTTCAGCTTTTCATCCACCAGTACCCCCAAGTCCTTCTCCTCAGGGCTGCTCTCTATCCATTGTCCACCTAGCCTGTACTTGTGTTTGGGATTGCCCCAACCCAGGTGCAGGACCTTGCACTTGGCCGTGTTGAACTTCATGTGGTTGGCAATGGCCCACCTCTCCAGCCTGTCAAGGTCCCTTCCAATTTCTCACGTACCCCCAGCCTACTTGCTGGCAGAGCTGTGTGAGAAACAGAAAAGTCTTGACACTGTGCAAGCACTGCTCAGCAATAGCTAAAACATGTCTGTGTTATCAACCCTGTTTTGGTTATAAATCCAGCGCACAGCACCATACAAGCTGATGTGAAGAAAATGAACTCTATCCCAGTCAAAAGCAGTACACAGGGCCATCGGCCTCTACCATCAATCTGGTTGGCTGTAGACCAATTAGAGGAGTGAAAGGCAAGCCTGTGAGGGAAATCCTGATTCTTGGAGGAAGCTTGTAGGAGAAAGAAATGTAGTGGTGGAAAAAAGAGAGACTGTTGAGTGTAATGAACTCAGCCCACAGGTTCTTCACAATGCATCATCTTCTAGTGGTACTGAATACGGAATATAATAGGAGAACAGTCTTTATAAACACCTGAAACATGCTTCTGCTAAAAGCCTTTTGGTTACTTATAATGTTTTGCAAGGGCAATGGGCCTCATGCTATATGCTCAATCTTTGTACTACAGTGAGATAAGAAGCATTTCTGTTCCAATTAATATACAACATTCCCCTCCACACAGAAGAAGAGACTCATGAGGAAAGATTCCTGGTGAGAGCTTACCTAAATAATACAGAGGGAGATATACCAGTTGCTAAGACTTCAACACCATGACCCAAGGAAGACCTATGTGTGTCATTTACCTAGGAGTCTTCTTCTGATGAGCCCTTTAAAATGGCTTTTAAGAGTCTTGCAGCTACTGGCTGAATCCTTCATCAGTCATTAGGATTGGCTTCTTTCATGCGAAAACACCTCAGAACTTCCTTATAACTCTATATATTTCAGGGAAGAGAATGCAATGTGACATTCTTCAGGTGACGTACATTGAATCAGGACATAGCTGTCAAGTCATACAGCTAGAGATTCATTTTTAATAACACAGGTCGCATCACAGCTTGACACAGAGTTCCCAGGGTTAAGTGAGAAGACATAGAACTAAGGGACAACATTGATTCCCTAAATTATCTCCCCTTTTTGACGCACAAGAAGATAAGTGTATTTTGCAGTTATGATCATATTTGTGTTGCACTGTGATTTCAGAACAGAGTCCCCTCCTCTGTCTTTGTGACCCAGACACTTTATGCTAAGGCTGTTGCTTCCATGCAAGAGGCACATTTAATGAGTGAAAAGTTAAATGTCTTAGTTCTGTGCACATGAGCTTAGCCTGAAGTCCATGTGACAGCTGGGTAAGTAAGCAGAACATTAGTTGCAGCAAAGTATTTCTTTTAGTGTCCAAGCCTGAAGGAAGGTTTGTTCAATGGGGCAAACCAAAGGGCTGAGCAAAAGAAAAAGGTACAGATTTCTGAGCTAGTCAGCTGTTTGGAAACTGATATTCTTGTTCAAGGAAAGTTAAACCTCTCCATTAAGAAATGCCATAACCCTGATCCTAGGCAATCAGCCATGCTGTCAGGCTGGAGCTATCTTGAGTCTATGTGCTGGGTTCAGTCAGG
>NW_010245622.1:6810-9013 GCF_000690775.1 Eurypyga helias | reverse complement strand
GAGGTCGTGGCTCTGCTGCCGCACAACAGCAGCCCCGCGGTCCTGAGCCTTGGCCCGCGCCGGTCGTGGAGCGCTTGGCCGTGGGTCCCGCCAGTGTCCTCTGAAAGACCACCACAGCTATGAGGGGGCACCCAGGGCCAGTTGTGCATGGAGGTTGTGCCAGAGTTGTTCACTGCCAAGTAATGTTTTGTTGGTGTGCGCCCACCAGCACCCTGCAATGCCGCTGGATGAATGGGGTTACAATACTGGCAACGGAGTAGTTGCCCAAGCAGCATGTCACAGAAAAACTGCATCCTTTAAATTTTCCTGCACAAGGGTATCGCAGAGATTGCCCAGATAATTGTTAGTCACTGAGAGCTAAACACTTGTAGAATAAGGAAGATCTAAGTTTGTCCTCAAGATCTTAACAGAAAATTACATTTTAAGCCCTGTAGAAAAAGGGGGAGCGTGGATTTTATTTCTCCCATAACTCAAGGGATCACAGTGGCTTGGGATAGCCAGGAGGTCTTGTCTGCTATGGTCCCAAAGGCAAGACAGTGAAGGACCCAGGTGCAAAGCCGATCTCTTGGCCATTGGGAAGTCTGCATATGTGCCGCCCCGCAGCGAACTGTTTGAATCCCATCTGTGTAGCTAATCTGGCTATTCTGGTCCCAGTGTCTAATATTAGGAGTGGTTGTAGGGGATGTCAGCAGCAAGCTGTGCAGGGAGCATATTACATCTATAGTCTGCCAGTGGTTTTCAGGGCAGACAAGATAGTTACACTGTGTAGTTACAGAAGCTGCACAAAGAAAACAGGTGGAGAGCACACCACTTGAAAGCTGGTTTTGTTCAGTTTCTCAGGGCACATGCTATCACCTGATCTTGCACAAGTTAGTGCCTGTGTCATGTCCTTGTCTGAAACTCATACTAACAAATCCTGGGTTCTGGGTGACTCTAGGATTTGCATTTGGAATGGGAAGTGAAAATAAAATTTTTACTGAAATGCTTCCAGCTTTAAGAGTGTCAGACAAAGCTCTGGAAGGACAGGAGGTGGGCTATTTTCAGCCACACTCCGGTGAGAGATCCATGGGGGGGGGCACAGAGGGTGAGATTGACATGACACGTGTGTAGGACAACTCTGGCCCCTCACCAAGAGCAGAATCAAATGTCTAATCATAGGCAGAGCAGCAGCTGAGAGTCCAGTAGAGCAGGGAAGGCTGGGCTTGACAGCCTCAGCTCTCCTCTTGTGTCTGTGAATTTGAAGGAGAAAGTGAGCAGAGAACCTTTGGGGGGACTGGAGGGTTGTGGTGTGAACTGTGAAGATGGCAGTAGAAGGTACCACCTGTTAAGAACTGGAGCCTGTTTTGAAGTTGGGAAGACAAAATACCTGAAGCGCAGAAATCATGGGAGCTGAAGAAGAAATGCTCATCACTTTGTCTGGTGGTGGCCCCTGGGGCTTCCGGCTGCAAGGGGGTTCAGAGCAGAAAAGACCCCTTCAAGTGTCAAAGGTAGGACCTCGAGGTGTGAACTGTGAGGGAAGAGTTGTTCCACTGAACTCGGATATTTTTCTTGGTTGGACATCTTTCCCTACCATTAAGGAATGCAGGAACTCATTACTGTGGCAGCAGATCCTAAAAGGAAAGCTTGGGTGGAATGGTCAAGCAGGGTGTGGGGTGGGATGCGGGTCCTGAAGTAGTGGCTATTGAGGTAGAGACAAGTGTCAGGTGAAGACCTGCTTCGGTGCAGGTCTGTACAGCTCAGACGCTTCATAATCTGTGCGACTCTCCCCAGTCATCAGCAGAGATAAAACCACAGTGACAGTGGAGGAAAAAGGGCTCAAATATGAAGCTTCAGTACTTGCGTAAGACATCCAACTAAAGCAAAATAATTTAAATCGAAGCGACAACAGCCGTATTTGTAATTCAATTCAACTGTCCCTAACACTTCATTACTATATTGCAGCTTTCAAAATAGGTGCACATTTCTTAGCTTTCTTAATGCTGTCTGAAGTTAATATTTTTGATGCTCTAAGCAGTAAATATTGGTTCCATTTCAAGAATTAAAGAAATACAGTTGTTTGGGTGGAAGATGAAATAATAAAAAAGGAATAAACCTGAACCTTGAGTTGCATTACTTTTGATAAACCACTGTTGCTGTTCTCTTAAAAATTAGGGAAAAAAAAATCCTCTGTTTATTAAGCTCATAACAGCTGCATTAACCATGA
>NW_010245622.1:0-6769 GCF_000690775.1 Eurypyga helias | reverse complement strand
AGGAATGAAAAAATGCTATGCCCAGCTCCTTCTGTTTCCTTAAGTAGGCTGTGCCTCTGACAGAGGTTTTTAAAATGAAATGTTCTGTGTCATGTGGCTCACCCCAGGTCAAGGAGTGTTTGTCTCTAACTTCTGCCAAATGGTTTGCAATCCCATAGCTTGGCCCTGACGTGGGTGTTTTTTACATAGAGAAAGATGATTTTTCTCCAGGAAAACAACTTGTGTGCATACTCCTAGAGCTTCAGGTGCTGAAGAGAAAGAATAGCCTTGAAACAGGTATCTGGCACCAGTTGTTGTTAGGGAAATAGGATTTTCAGTGGCCACATAAAGTCTTTATGGTCTAGGATTATTTTGACTCTTCTTTTTCTCCCAGTAGACAAGAAACTGGGACTGAAGAGGGAGGAGATACTGTGTGTCTTATAAAGATTACTCTTTTGGTCCTCTAAAGGACCAAACAGCAGCAAAAACAAGCCATCACCCAGGCTGACTTGCACCTTAAGGTGAATGCAATATTGCTTGAGGATCAGTAGCACTTCCAGAAAGGTATTAACTAGAGGTAGCTCTCACCCAGAACTGGGTCTTATACCTTAGGTCTAGCAATATAAATATGTATATATTACAATATATATATATAACAATACTTGGATATTGCATTAAAAAGATTATGGAAAATATAATTGATACAAATCCATTTGAGGCTCAAGGTATACATCATTCTTCAAGCAGGACTTTGATTTTATAATTATCATTTTTGGGCTATTATTGTGCAGAATTTACTGGCATCCAGGTGACCATACATGCTCACTGTCTTAAAGGCAACGTGGTTTAAACAGTATCCAAAGAAAGGATTTACAGATCCTTACTGGGAATCCAGTAAGATGAGATGATGTCTGAATGTAAACTGCTTAGAAGAGAATAAAACCACAGGAGCCATGGAGTAACCTAATTGTCCTCCTTTTATGATGCAGAGAGTAGGAGTTCGAATCTCAGGTTTTGGCTCGTTGAGTTGAAAGAACAACTCTTCATTGTTCTGCAGTTAGCATTCTGCTATTGACACCAGCAGGATGAAATCCGGGCAAAAATGCTGCCTGCAAACCATCTTCCAAAACTCAAACAACATTGCATTGTTTGTTTGGATATTTTAGGAGCCAAAGATGGGAATGGTCCCATCACTAAAGAAGTCTGACCAGGGTTTGTGGCGGTATGATATAGTGTAGAGAAACCAGGCAGTATTGTCTGTTTCTCTACTGTTTTGTTAGAGGTGGGACTCGTGGATGAGCATTTTGCTCTGTTTGGCCTTCACCCAGGAGATCAGTGCTATTAGGCAGCACTGAAGTGTGGTCAGAGGGAGGTGTCGCTGAGATTGAGCCTGCCTAGCAAAGGTAAGGTCAAATAACAACACGATCTTCATTTGTACAGTGAAGAATGTGTTGGAAGGACAGATGAGAGAAATGAGGGTGTCTGTTAGTAAGCTGATGGCTCTAAAGGAAAGGATTCTTGGGGAGAAAGAGAAGTATTCATATGAGAGCAGAAAAACTTTGGCTCAGCAAAAGAGAAATATTAGCACTTTGGTTCTTACAGCAAAACCTATTTGGACAGAATGGGGAATGACACAACAGGAATGTGGATGAATCTGGAGAAAATGTGATAGGACATACAGGCATAAGTATCCAATAGGTGCCAGGAGGTAACTGAGTGGATACAGTTGGTGTCTCAGGGGATTCCAGTGCTGTCATTTTAGGCAATTTCAACTTCTAGACAAGAAATATCATAGTAGTAACACTAAGGAAAGATGCTTACCCTTGGATGCCAGATCAAATTGTTTCTATATAACTGTCTGGATAAAAGAGGGTGATAAAAAGCTAATTTGGGCCTAATAAGTGGAACCATATTGAGTATAACAAATAAGTTATGTGTAAATGATATACATTATAGTTAAGTAGAGATGCTGGAATTGCTAGACCAGACTAGGTTAATGGTCACTCCATCTCCTGCTTCCTGTTTCCTTTGTGTTTCCTGCAAGTGTTTCAGAGGAAGTTGTAAACTTCACCAATATATCTCATTTTCTAGTAAGGCAATGTGGGGGGAATTCTTTCAGCCCAGCTGATTATCAGCATGCCCTGTGAAGTACATAAGAATTGACAGTCCTGGTGGTTTACCCTACACATAAACAGATAATTATTTGTGAGCAACTATTGCTTGATTTGTCTGACTAAATCTTACATGGTTTCCTAATGAAGATTTGATAACATCAAGCAGCCAGGCATTCCAAAGACTGTGTTGCACAAAGTGGGATTTCCTGTTTAAGTGCTCACGTTGTATTACAAAGCCTGCATAATTCATCAACTTACATGATCAATTTACACAGTCACAGGTCTTCTTGCCTTTCTTCTTTCCAAAGTTTACATCATCATCATATTTTTATTTCTCTATATGGAGATTATGATACAATCAATCACTAATTGCTGTTCTTGGTGTCTTTGTTTTTCTCAAAATTCTTCAGAAAAGCTGTATGCTTTGCTCTGTGCTTGCCTTTTTTTTGAGATGAGATGGTATTTAATGACATTATAATGTTTTCAGCATTATTCTCTATCTTCTTCAAATACATTGCCTGGCCTCTACTTGATTGTTCTGTCATAAACTGTTCACAACGATGGCTTAAATCACTGGCTTTTTTTAAGTTGCAGCTAACTCAGAATGTACAGTGAGCATATGCATTTCAAACCGTCCTTTCTAGCACCAAGTATTCGACTGGCCACAACTAAATACAGTAAATGAACAGGTTGGAAGTGGGGTGTGAACCCATTCTTCTACAGATGAAAAGGATGGATAGCTGTAGTTTAAACCATTCGACCAAGCAAGGGATCTGTTGTCTAGCCAACACAAAGGGGTAGAAAAGCAGCTGGATCCAGCTGCCACAGAGTTCTGTGCCATCTGACTCCCTGTGGGTTTTGGGTTCAGGGACACACCTAGGGCAAGATGCTGGAATTATATACCTTGTGGATAGCCTCTTGGGTCATAAATAACTACCTTCATGTTCAAGTAACCTTATGGAGCCAGCTCTGCCTGTCTTAGGGTCAGGGAAATATACATAGCTCATCTTTCAGCAGGGCCCAGGGATATTGAGGCAAAAGCTCAAATTTAAATAACATAAGCATCACTGAAATGCTAGTATTAATGCCAACAGACTATATGGAACCAGATCTGTAAGTGCAAATATCTATTCCTTTCAACTTAAACTCTTCTTCAAAAGCATATAGTGACTATTTTGTTGCACCCAATCATTTGCAGTGTCTGGGTGCTAAAAAAGTCTGACATGTATATGAAGGATATGATGCTGATGTGTATATGAAAAGGGTACCATAAAAATTCAGTCTCATAAAACCAGATGCTGTAAGAGTGGGCAGTGAGACAAAAGAAACAAAAGAAAATCTATTAGTGTCTGGGAAGTCCTCAGTGAGAAAGAATAGATGATTTTTAAATGAGGATTGTATTAAAATATCAACTCGGTAATGAGTAAGCTGAAAGAACAGCAGACATTGATATGCTCAGCAGGCAGATACACAGCAGGATCAAACATCAACAGAGGATATGAATAATTCTCCATGAAATTAGGAAGGATTGGAATATGGAGAACTAGAGAAATAAATAAAAGGGAAAATAAAGACTAAAAAATCCAAAAAGGAAGGAAAAATCAATCAAACTACTGTGCATTCGTTTGTCTCACTGCAGTTCCTAATGTATCTTTTAACTCTTACCCAGTGAAGCAGATACAGTGGGATTTTACACTACCCCTTACCAACATAAAGCTGGTTTGCTACAGATCAGTAACTGTGGTGCACACAGCAACACAACACAATAAATCCTTGGCCAGAAACATTATCAGGAAAGCAAGCAAGCAAGCATAAAAGCAAGAAACAAAAAGGTTCCATAGATGGAAAGACTTTTTAGAAAGGCTGAGGGAAAAGTACGTAGTCCTGACATGTACAGTTCTCCTTGCAAGGAGAAGCTATGAATCACGAGAAGGTTCACCCATTCTGAGAAGAGAGTAATGGTGAACAATACCATCAGGTTCCTGGAGGATTTCTTTGCAATAAGGATATGTGCATATATGCACTTGAAACTAAACAAAATGTAAAATTGCTAGTCTGAGTAAAGTCATAAGGTAGGACATAAGCATTAAGCCCATAATCAACCAAAGCAGAAACATAACATGGAAGTATATGAGGGAAATTATTTTTAGGAAGATGAACAGGGCAGCTTTTAGATGGTACAAGTGCATGCAATGCTGCCTTCAGGGATCCCTCTACAAAACCAGATTTATTCCATGAGAGGGAAACACAGTTACTTACTGCACAAAGCAAGGAAGACACTTGTACCTCCAGCATAGCCTGGTGCGAGAGTAATACTGGAGAAGTAAGTGGAAACTGGAGGCTTTCCATCAGGTACTGATAGAGGAGAAAGACCTGGGAGTATTAGTGCATCACAAGAGGCTAATGAGCTAGCAAAATAATGCATCTCTGTAAAACAGGCAAGCATAAACAACTGAGCCTTGGGTACCATATCTAACTGAGATAGGAAGGCATTGATGTTACTGTCCAATGCACAAGTGGGAATTCACGGGCAATATCACACCTATGGAGCCAGCCACTTTCCAGAAAAATGAATTTAAGGTGGAGCAGCTGTAGGAAAGGAGGGGAGGAGAGAAGGTTGCTTGTACCTAGCAAAAGGTTGAAAGATACGGTTGCTGTCTACAAATAGATGTTGGGCAGATACCAGCAGCAGTGTTCAAATATAGGACAGCACTGTCACCAATCAAATGTGCACAACACAACTAACCAGGGAGGTTCAGCAACAACTTTCCAACCTAGAAAAAGAACTGAAAATGTTTTGCAATCAGTTTATGAACTGGACTAAACAATATGGCATCTGAAACAACAGGGGATTGGCCCTGATAACTCAGGAGGCTCCTTTCAGTTCCCTATTCTGTACAAACATTCTGCAGCAATGGAGAGAATTGCTAGGGGAAGCAGTGACACGGGATTGTATAGCCTCTGAAACCTAGAATGGTTTTGTTGTTTAGGAGCAGTTCGTCACAAACTCCTTTTTACCTCTTTCTCACATTCCTCTGCTTTCTCCTGTATGTTTCTCTGCTGACAACTCACTCTTTCTGTCTCTTCTGCCAGCTGTCCTTTGCTGCCAGAATGTTGTGCCGCTGGTCCCTGTGACCCACGGCCTGGCTGCTCTGTTCCATTCACTTTTTTTTCCTGCTGTAGGCTGCCAGCTCTAACCTAAGTAGGTCTGATGGCTTCCAGATTTGCAAGCACCTTCTCTTCCTCTCCCCCTTGCAGGGAAAGGTGGGCAGGCTGTTCTTTATCTGTTTTCACAAATGTTTACTGTCACACCTAAAAAAGCATGGCTGGCAGCCTAGTCTATAGTAGTCACCAGTGCTGGTTTTGGAGGGCTGACTGTCCCAGAACTGGGGAAGGAGTGCCTTAAGCAGCTTTGGGAGTGCTCCTGGACATGTTTTATGGCCTGTCGGCACCTAGGCAGGTGCCACACTTGGCTGCCAGTGAAGGAGCACAGGCTGTGGCACCGGTGAAACTTTGCAAGGAGCAGCTGGGTCCAGCAGTTACCACGTGCCAGGAGAATGTAGGGGGCTCCAGGGCTGTTGTTTGGCTGAGAAGCTGCAAGCTCTGCACAACGCGGGAACAGCAGTGAGCAAGGTGCAGGGCTTGGGAGGGGACCTTCAGCCCTTTCCTTCCCAGGAGAGATAGGAGGATAGGATGTCCAGGACAACGGTAAGAAAGTGGCTTAAACAGAAAACCTTATTATCACAGTTGCAAATCACCATTGCTGATGGTATCAGCTAATGATCTGACAAGTCCTTGTGCATCACCAGGGCTTGGAGCTACCTGCAAGGGAAGTAGCCTTACTCAGGAACTCCCTTCCAAAACAAGTACAGAGTGCAGACTCTGTGGATGGACTGGATTGGTGGTTATGCCATTCCCTGTAACTATGAGAATTTTGTTTTATACTCTGTTTACTCCCTTTATCCATAAATCTTTAACCATATGTTAAACTATTCCTTTCTCACTGCCCAAGTCACTTCACTCTGTGCTTACTCTTTTTTACACTTCCTACCTTCCCTCGAAAGGACACGAGGCAGTCATGCCTATGACAGTGTGATGTTTCACACATTACTGTCCTGAATGGTTTCTCCTCTGCTATGTGACCACAGCTGTACTGCCCCATGCTTTTTTTGCTTCCACAAGTTGTCTAAGACTTCTGTTTGAAGGACACTGCTAGAAAAGCTTTCCTTCTCCTTGCAGAGGTGAAGAGTCTGGGCAGTTTTGTCGTTACATCCTATTCGCCCATCAGCAGGCAGGAGTCCTGGAAGAATCTCTTGACAGATGACTATCAGCAGTTGTGATGAAACCATACAAGCTACATCTATACCTGGTGCATTAAATGTCCCTGGGACCACTCTCTGACACTAATGCCAGCTGTTACAGGGTGGAACGAAGCCCAGCAATTAACTTCTTTTACTGTCCCAAAGAAGATGGCCACACACAAGCTGCCCAAGGCAGTGACTTTGGTAATGGTCTGTTCCAGCTCCTAAAATGTGTCTGGGAACTGTTCTGGAGAGTACTAGCTGGCCTGAGCCAAAGATGTGCCAAGGATCATTTAATCAGTTTAGTGCTACAGGCAATTTCAGTGCAGAGCCCAGGTTTATTTGCTGGCATTATTCATAGAATCATAGAATCAC
>NW_010245621.1:0-57788 GCF_000690775.1 Eurypyga helias | reverse complement strand
GAGGAGGGCCACGAGGATGATCAGACGGCTAGAGCACCTCTCCTGTGACGAAAGGCTGCGAGAACTGGGCTTGTTCAGCCTGGAGAAGAGGAGGCTCCGAGGGGACCTCGTTGCCGCTTTTCAGTTCCTGAAGGGGCCTACAAGGGTGCTGGGAGAGGACTTTTTACAAGGGCCTGTAGTGACAGGACAAGGGGTAACGGGTACAAATTGAAAACAGGGGGGTTTAGATTAGACATCAGGAAGAAGTTCTTCACAGAGAGGGTGGTGAGGCACTGGAACAGGTTGCCCAGAGAAGCTGTGGATGCCCCATCCCTGGAAGTCTTCAAGGCCAGGCTGGATGAGGCTTTGAGCAACCTGGTCTAGTGCCAGGTGTCCCTGCCCATGGCGGGGGGGGTGGAACTAGATGGTCTTTAAGGTCCCTTCCAACCCAAACCATTCTGTGATTCTACGATAGATGGATAATCCTTAAATTTGGTATAGCTGACATGTCCATTGACTTTGGTTTAAGCACCTGTAATGCTAAAAGAAGAACTCTCACTGAAAGCATTTGCCATTCCCACCACATTTTGTACTCAGAAACAGCATCAAGCATTTTGGCAGTGGTAGGAGTCCTCCACTTGCTCCTGTCTCATGCCACTAGCTAACTTCTCTTATTGAACAAAGTTGTCTTCGTAAAGCTAATATCCCACAGCATGTCACTCTATTCATTTCAGTGTCCTTTATCTTTTTTATTACCTACCGATTTTTCTGCCAAGACCTTTTCATGATTGATCTGCTACAACTTTATTAGAAACTGTTCACTTAGAGAAGGCTTGGGGGTGGTCACATTCACTGCAATGTAATTAAACTGACAGTAGTGGCTTTATCCCAAGAAAAAAATTTGACTGTGTACATTCACAGTAAATAATGAATTTCAAAATTACTCAATTGTTTCCATATCTCTTGTTTCTCCTCTAGAGAGGTAAGATCTATATTGAGACATGCATACTAGTCTTGTACACATCCTTTAGTATCAGGAGATATCAATAGTAATTACATCAGGATCTGTGAGTTAGTTAATTGGATTTAAAATATTCTGATCATGAATCTACAGGAGACCTGGTTTTGAATCACAGGTATGTTGAATTGCTAGCATAGTAGTTATGCAAGAAACATTTGTTAGCTAAATTCCTCATCTGCATTTCATTCATTACCTATTGTTACAAGACAACAAATATCATATGAATCTGAAGTCACTTATGATTACAGCCTTTCTTTCTATACCTACCTTATCACACTTTTCATTTCAGTTTCTTTTGTACTGTGTGCGCGCTTACCACCCTGTTATTACCTCCAAGCCATGAGAGGTTAGTTTATTACACCATTTCAGAATTAAGTAATAAAACCACGTGTTGTGCTCACTTCCTCACCATTTTATCGTCTCCGCTCTGCTCTCCATAACCACTGCTCTCTTTTCCTTTCTGGAAATTAGCCATGACTCTGCACAATTTTGAATCGCCAAACTAGTTTCCACCTGAAAGTCTAAACATTGCCAGTTCCTCTTCATTGTATTATTTGATGCTAGGACTGGCCCCTGGGATTTTCCTGAAAGAAATTACTTTGAGACTAAGTTTTTTTGACAAATGTGAGACGTGAGAGGACAAATTTGAAAGAACAAAAGGAACTCTTCATCCTTCATAGCAACAAGAAAACCCAGGCAGTTGTAAACCCTGACTGGTTTTATCCATTTAATAGGCAGATCTAGGTACAGATCTCCTAGCTATCTCAAATCATTTGGAGATAATATGAATAAATTTTAGGCCATGCATCACATTTTATGTGGCCATCAGCTGTTTACATAGTGAGAAACCTTACTAAAGCAAGAATTTAACCAGTATAATAACCTGAAATGAACAAGGGCACAGCAAAAATCAGTGTTGTGCTGCATTACAGTCCTGCAGCATCCAATCCACTTCATATCATCCTATGAAAAGTTCTTTTTTGTGACCCTAAGGTAATCAGACCTTCACAGATGTGTACCATGTACTGGTAAGCAGTCAGCAGGGAGCTCATAGAATCACAGAACGGTTTGGGTTGGAAGGGACCTTAAAGATCATCTAGTTCCAACCCCCCTGCCATGGGCAGGGACACCTTCCACTAGACCAGGTTGCTCAAAGCCTCATCCAGCCTGGCCTTGAAGACAGCCAGGGCTGGGGCATCCACAGCTTCTCTGGGCAACGTGTTCCAGTGCCTCACCACCCTCTCTGTGAAGAATTTTTTTCCTCATACCTAATCTAAACCTCCCCACTTTCAGTTTAAACCCGTTACCCCTTGTTCTGTCACTACAGGCCCTTCTAAAATGTCCCTCCCAAGCCTTCTTGTCGGTCCGAGCTCTGCTCATTTCAGACTGTTGCTCCTGTGACTTGACTCCTCCAGTTAAGAACAGCTGATGTGATGCTTTCATGTCCTCCAAAGGCACTGTAAGGGCAATGTAAATAACCTGTGACCTCCATGAAAACCCAACACAAAAATGACAGATGTAAGAGTATTTTGGTTTATACCAGTTTCATTTTTAGAAGGTGCCAACGAAAAATGTCATGCAAAGTGTCCACTAGAGTCTGCAGCTGGGAAAATGCAGAAGGTAAAGCATCTTCTACAAGACTATTTGCTAAAAGGCAATATAGGATATATACTGATGTAAAATTTGCCAGTTTAGGTGTTCTCCCTGAAAACAGAAGGGGGATAGCACCATGTGATCATCATGAGCCAAATTGTGGAACTGCTTGTCAAAGAGCAAAATCAAACTCTGAATCAAGTATGACTCACATATAGCAAGCCCAGTCCTCAGGTAAACAGTGGTGGTGAATCACTGCAGGCAGACCAGGGGCTGAACGACTGAACTTCCTGGCATAAGCCACCTGCCAACTGATTCTGACTAACAGCAGTAAAATAGAACATCTGTTTATAAGTGACTTGCTTAGGGGGAAGAAAAAAAAAAAAAAGGCAGTTCAGGGAATAAATAAGTACTCTGATGCAAATACTGTGCTTAGTTATTTCTTTGTCTGATGACTTGCTTTTGTCACACATGCTGAAAATACTTTGATTTTGATTTTAATATCTCCAGCCCCTGGGGAAGGAGACAAATATTTTCCATTTCCTTCCCTTTCCCTCAACTGTACATCCACATTTAGGGTCTCATTTCTGCTTCATCTTTATCTTCCAGCAAGTTCTGTCACTATTTTTTAAAATGGGAAGGTGTGGGGGGCAGAGAAAGTGTGCCAGGACCTATATTCTGGGAACACAGGTTCTGTAAACTTGCAGGTATATAGCACAGCAAAATGCTGACATCTTCGCTGCACCCTCCCAACAGCGAAAATGAATCCATCCTTTTTATCCCCTAGAAACCAATGGCGGAGCGTTGCAATCTGCAATCTCTTCTTCCACACTGGGGATCTTTCCTTCCATCTGGATTAGGGGGAGGTACAGTGTCCCCATCTGTTTAAACGTGCTTCTGATTAATATGCTGTCAGCCACCCTGAAAACACCCGGATATTAACTCGCTAACGTGCAACTTGAGCTAATTAACGAGTGCGTGTACACACTCGTGCAAGCGTGGCCATACGTGCGAGTGGGTACGTGGGTGTGCACGCGCGTGCCAGCAAGGGATTCCCACCTACAGCAAAGCAGAGGCTGAGGGACCTGGGAGGGAGCCAGAGGGAGGCAGGAAGGAGCTCCCCTGGGACATGCCCCACCTTTAATTCCTCCTCTGGAGCCAGCACAGCAGCAGCGATACTTCTCTGCGATAAGTTTTTAGATTTGTCATGTCTGCACCCACTGATGTAGAAATTATGAAAGTGGCACCAGGAGCAATGATGGAAGGATAATTAAAACATAATTACTACGAATAATTTGCAAGGGGCCAAGGGACAAGAGCTTTTATTTCATCAGCTGGTGTAAGTGATTAAATAGGTACACAACACTGCTGTAAGAGAACCCCTTTTTTGAAAATTGAGAGGAAGTAAGGCGTAGAGGGAATAATTACCAATTACTTTCTATCTTTTGTTCTTTTGTCAGCTAAACTCTCATGACCAAGTAGTTTACTCCAAGACAAGCAGTTAACAAATCACCTACCCCACTCTGAAGAGCAGCTCTGGCAGCATGATGGTATCTGACGGAGAACACAGCTGCACAGATAAAAGGAAAGAAAAGCAGCAGAACAATAGACTCTCTGCACTTCAGTGCCCCTGGGTGGGGGGTATGATGGGAGGGAGGAGGGGAGGAAGTCTTACTGCATCCCCCATCAGCTATCACACTGCTCCTCTCTCTGAAGTAATTTATTGCTTCATGTAAGAGGAGAAGAAAAAGAATGAGTTTACCCATGACATTCTGTGACTTATTTTGTTTTCTGAAACTGAGATTACACCCTACGTCTAAGAGGTAGGCACTGTAAAAGTCTTGCTTTCAGCCAGTCACATCTTCCTAGCAGCCGATTGTCTTCCACCCCCCCACCCCCCACAGAGGCATCTTCCCACGTTATCTAGCAGTTCTGCTAGGTGTCTGTTGGTCAAGGTTTCTGCACAGTCCCTAGTACCAGAAGGCTGTCTGCTTGACAGCAAATCCCACAGTAAGAGAAGAAATTACAGGGATCTCATGCATTCCTCTGAAAATGATCCAGCATTGTTCATTTGAGCATTTTAGCTCTCATCCCTTCTTCCTCGTAAGTATGGGGGCCACCACTGCATGTGGATGAGACCCTGCTGTCAACCTTTATCGTGGCCAGGACCTGCTTCTTCTGGCTTGGACTAAGAATCAAGAGAGCAGCTTTTTTCCAGGGGAGTTTCAAAACCCTAAATCTGCTGCCTTCTCTTCAAGGTACATTGATCTCTGGTTCCCTGCAGCTCCCTGTTCTTGACATTCCCTTTTATTTGGCCTCTGCTAGAAATGTAATCAAAATGGTACCAACAGCAAAATGATTCACAGGTATAAGAACTACCCAAAAGCATACAACAAGCTTGAGAAGAAGCCTTCTGTTATTAAAATACCTCACAAAGAATTGAAATCCCAGGTCAGCATCCAAGCTGCAGATTTCATGCCAGATTTCCAGCCCAGTACAGCATGAACACATTGCTGGGAAGTATCCAAGCCTTTGAATACTTTTCTAGACCTTTCAAGTTCACCAAGCATTAATGACTGTATGAAAAATGCAAATTAAGTACCATATGCGAATTCAGAATTCAAGCCTTATAGAGAACAATGTGAAAATATACATTCCAGATGCATTTCTGCTTGGAAGCTAAAAGAAGAGCAGCTTTCAGGATTTTGCCAGGTTCCCCCATTGTAATTCTATCCTCCCTTTTGAACAGCTCTCTATGTAAATGATGACAGGGCAGTTAAGCGCAGTGATTGTTAAACGCTTCCTACTGTTCGGTGAGGTTTTTATCGGAGTTTTTCAAATTCAGCATCTTTATCTGCACTGCCTTTCAGTCAGTGCTAAGTGGCTGCTTCTCACCAGTGTTAACAAATCTCTCTTCTGTAAGTTTGATCTTCTTGCCGTCACAAGTGTTACACAATACAAAAGCCAGGCTTCTAGCAGCCGAGAAGTGGATCCAGTCACATGCCAGGCGCATATTCATTTCTGGTACTCCGTCCTGTTTTGTTCAGTTGGGGGAGTAGGAGCAAGTTACCTGGCACTGCACCAAGGGCCAAGGTCTTGCCTGCGCTAGGCTGGAGAGTCTCATAATCACAGCGAGGTTTCCCCAGTGCCCCTACAATACAGCACATTCCAATGACACAAATTGCTCGCAAGTACTCCGGAGTGATCGCATCACTCCTGCAGATTGCACTTGACCCAAGCAAGGTTAATTGTCATGTTAGTCTCTATACACATACGCTTTGCGGTAACAAGCCTTTGTCCAAAGGAAAAGGTGAAGATCCCCAAGTCCTTATTTTCCAAATACACTGTGTTATTTTCAAGAAATTGATTTCTTTTTTTTTTTTTTTTTTTTTTTGTGATCACCAAAATCTCCTCTACACAAAGGAAATTCTCATATTATTTCAATGTCACCTCTGATAACACATAACCCAAAAGTAGATGGCACAAACGCTGCCAGGACACATAACATCTTTAAACTCCACAGTAGTAGACCTGCCCCGGGCAAATCTATTCCATATCCTGCTTACAAACATGTAAAACTCTTCACAGTAGGACTCTGAGTAAATTGCAGCCCACAGATGTTAAAAAAAAAAAAAAAAATAGAACATTATCAAACATCAGCAAGCACTACAAAGCAAGCTCCAAAGTCATCCTTTTACTCATAGGCATATATAAAATTCCCTGAAGTATAGGGTACTTTCACAGATGTTTGCACAGCACTATCTCCCCCCCTAGCACATGACACTCTAGCTCTGCCTCAGAGCCTGGATCAGGCTACAGTACATTTAGCTTATTTACCTCCTTTCATTCCTTCAGCCTGAAAAGACCACATATGTACTGGAAAAAATACCAAGAGCTGCTCACTTAAAAAACCCACACCTTTCAAGACTTTACATTTTCTGTAGTTCTCTGCTCAGTAAAATATACCAAAATGGAGCTCAAATAATCTATGGAGCAGGTGGCGCAGATGCAATTTCTCAGCTGCTAGACTGGCGTATGCAGGTGATGGTGTACTATCTACAAACATCTTGCGAAACACCAGCCAATTCACTTTCAGACTCACTGGCACCACACACTGAAGAGGGAGCTTCCGGCTATGGTACACTTCTAAACACAGATGGGCATTTTATAACTTGTACTAAATTAAGTGATTATAGCTTTGACCTCTCTGTAAAAAATAGAATATCACGCCACTTTTAAAATGAATTGTTTCTGAAATGTAATCTTTCATTTTGATGTTTTCAAAAACACCAAAATTTTTACTTTTTTTTTTTTTAAGAAAAGAAAGATTGCTAAAATAATTTTAACTGAGACACCAACAAAAAAGGCCAAATTAAACTTTTAAGGGAGGGAGCGAGAAGTTACATAAAATATTTTCTATGGTTTTTATCCAGTCTCTAAAAATCTCTGTTACTGTCCATCTTTACTTACGATTACAACAGATCATTCCTGTCTTCTGCAAAAAATCTCAGAGCTATCATAAGGGGATAAGTGCAAAAGAGCCACATAGGTTAAATGCCAACTGCTAAGAATAAAATATGAATTAGCCAGGAACTGGTTTAGGCTGGAAGTTAGATGGAGGTTTCTCATTCATTACAGAGCTAAATCACAGAATCACAGCATGGTTTGGGTTGGAAGGGACCTTAAAGACCATCCAGTTCCAACCCCCCTGCCATGGGCAGGGACACCTTCCACTAGACCAGGTTGCTCAAAGCCTCATCCAGCCTGGCCTTGAACACTTCCAGGGATGGGGCATCCACAGCTTCTCTGGGCAACCTGTTCCAGTGCCTCACCACCCTCTCCTTGAAGAATTTCTTCCTGATATGTAATCTAAACCTCCCTGATTTCAATTTATACCCATTACCCCTTGTCCTATCACTACAGGCCCTTGTAAAAAGTCCTCTCCCAGTACCCTTGTAGGCCCCCTTCAGATACTGGAAAGCTGCAATGAGGTCTCCTCGGAGCCTCCTCTTCTCCAGGCTGAACAAGCCCAAATCTTGCAGCCTTTCATCACAGCAGAGGTGCTCCAGCCCTCTGATCATCTTCGTGGCCTCCTCTGGACTCGCTCCAAGTGGTCAATATCCTTCTGATATTGAGGGCTCCACAGCTGGACGCAGTACTCCAGGTGGGGTCTCACCAGAGCAGAGTACAGGGGCAGGTTCAAGAACAGTTTCCCATAAAAACACAGAAGAAAACCTAACAACTTTAACATGTATTTTGCCACACATATGAAAGAGATTAGGAGACGTGACATTTCCCAATGCAGACTGGTCCGTATAACACAGGAATCACCATTCCTTCTAAATCACCCATGAGAGTCAATATTTACAAGAATAATTTCAGAAGCTATGGAATAAAACTCATAAAGCATTCTATATACAGTTTATAACTAGATCTCTGTTGCACTCACAGAGGAAGCAACGGAAGGCTATATGCTATGTTGGACTGAGCACAGTCACTTTCAGTAGATGAATAATCACTGTAGTGTGATTTCCTGAAGGAAAGGATATCAAAGAAGTCATGTGCTATTGTATAAAAGCATTTAGAAGCATGATTTACTGATTATATGGTAAATGGCTTGAGTTCTGTCATGATAGGGCTTTATGAGAAAGCAAGAATTGTCAGGTATTGTGTAAGTCTCTACTCTTCTTCAGGATTCTGGGAGATCTGCAGCAAAGTAAGAATTAATGGAATAAAATTTGGGCTAGATGTTACTGTGAAAACTTTAACTTCTACTGGTAGCACACCCAAGGCTCTCAGCTGTCCTACTGGCAAAGGAAAACGCACATGAAAAAGCACACTATGGAAATGCACACTGCAACTGTGAAGTCAGAATCCAAGGCAAATTTTCTCCTAAAAAGAGAATGCTGGTGAGGTGTGGTTGGGATGAGGTGCTGACACCTGGGGATATTTCCACTCCTTCACAACTATAATGCATTGGGCAAAGCTTTTCACTAGTGTTAAGAAATGGAAACAAGTAAATCTCACTGACTTTTATCCTGCAAGGTTTTCCTCATAATGTTTCTCTGGCTCAGACCCTCCAGCCTCAACAGTCCACTGCTGTAGCGTATTTTTCTGATATCATCTAGACTGACTCCTTTATTTCCATATAAAGTGCCAAATGGAGTTTCTGAAGTGGGAACACTTTTCTCCTAGGAACAGGGCTCTATCTCCCATCTGTTTTCGAAGAGCCAGTCAAATATTCATCAGATGATAACCTATCGTGACTATCCAGATGAAACATACTCAGTCCAATAACCTAAAGTGAAACCCTCTGTTTTTCATTACTTACTCTCTAGCACATCTGTTCCTCTAACAGGATCACTTATAATGCTGAACGCTTGACAAAACTGGAAAAGCTGGATGTAAAGAGGAGGAAGCCACCACTGGCATGGATTATATGTGTTCCCATTAGTTTTTACACATGAGGAAAGACAACCTCAGCAGTTTAGAAGTTGTACTTCACTTTTTTTTGGTTCTTTCATCATGAAAGTTGAGAGTAACAAAATTACTTTTGTCTTATGATCACATTGATACTACTCTGTCCAGCTCCCCATGCTACTGCGAGAATCACCACACCGTGCTTTTCAACACCCTTTACAGCATAAGTGCAAGAGGAAAAACATCTATATTACTTGAGCAGCTGGTACACACCAACACATATAAACAAAAGAGTAAACTAACACACTGCAGGGTTTTAGATACACAGTGTAGGAGACAAAACCATAGAGAATCATGGTACAGTTAGATATTCACAGATAGTGGCTTTTTATTGATAATGCATGACATCACATATGGTAACAAAGGGAAAAACAATTTGAAATTTTATTTAGAATTACATTTTTCTTTTAAGTGACACCCTTGAGAAAGTAGCCTATAGTGACACAAAAAGGACCATATTGACCACTTTTCACTTTTGGCAGTTGGGCTGGCAATAACTGTCTCTTTTTATTAATATTGTTTTTATCTAGAGCTGTAATGACCATCCTACACAGGTGAAATGAAAGACATTTATTTTATGCCTAACACCTCACTGGGGGGAAAAAAAAAAAAAAATCAATGTATTGCTCTAATTTGCTGAATAACTTTTTGCTGTCGAGGAGAAAGCCCTCAAGGGCCAGCCACCTCACCTGGCATGATCAGAAACTAATTGCAAATCACTGTGCCCGAGAGGTGGGATTTCACCATCGAGCATGCCACCCTCTGCAGCTCTCTGGGCTAACGTGATCAGCAACGATGACATCAATTATGAAGAAGTTCCTGAAGGACAATCTAAGTCCTTCTTACAGCATTAATCAGTGTTGTCATAAAAAGTAGCAAAAACTGTGGAACAGCACTGACAAGCCCAAGCAAGCTGTCAGATGTTAGGCCTGCCTGGGTGAGCTCTCTCCGATGAGATGTGAAATGAGAAGTTATTATCTCCAGGCACCAGCAGCAATTAATTGAATAGAGCTTAAAAACCAGTTCCCTTCCAGTCACTCCTCCATAGAGAAAAAGAGAAATGTATCGGATATTTTCAAACAGAGAGTCACAGAACGGTAGGGGTTGGAAGGGACCTCTAGAAAATCATCTAGTCCAACCCCGCTGTGAGAGTAGGATCACCTAGAGTAGAGATTCCTATCCAAAACATGCAAAGATATTTCCCACAGCATTCTCCCAAAGAAACCGACTTCTCATGGCTTGGATGGGTGTACTCTTTGATGGGTAAAAAAAATGGCTGAATGCCCAGGCTCAAAGACTTGAAGTAAATCCAGTTGGTGGCTGGTCACAAGTGGTCTTCCCCAGGTACTGAGGCCAGTTCTATTTAATATCTATATCAATGATCTGGATGAGGGGATTGAGCGCACCCTCAGTAAGTTTGCAGATGACACCAAGCTGGGTGGGAGCGTTGATCTGCCTGAGGGTAGGAAGGCTCAACAGAGGGACCTGGACAGGCTGGATCGATGGGCTGAGGCCAACTGTGTGAGGTTCAACAAGGCCAAGTGCTGGGTCCTGCATTTGGATCACAACCACCCCAGGCAGCACTACAGGCTTGGGGAAGAGTGGCTAGAAAGCTGTGTAGTGGAAATGGTGTTGGTTGACAGCAGCTGAGTATGAGCCAGCAGTGTGCCCAGACGGCCAAGAAGGCCAATGCCATCCTGGCTTGCATCAGAAACAGTGTGGCCAGCAGGACTAGGGAAGTGACTATCGGCACTATATTCTGCACTGGTGAAGCTGCATCTCGAATATTGTTTTGGGCCCCTAACTGCAAGAACTGCACGGAGGTGCTGGAGCATGTCCAGAGAAGGGCAATGAAGCTGGGAAAGGGTCAAAAGTACAAGTCTCATGAGGAGCAACTGAGGGAACTGGGATTGTTTACCCTGAAGAGGAAGAGGCTCAAGGGAGACCTTATCACTCTCCACAACTACGTGAAAGGAGGTTGCAGAGGTGGGTGTTGGTCTCTTCTCCCAAGTCACAAGTGAGAGGACAAGAGGAAATGGCATCAAGTAACTCCAGGGAGGTTTAGACTGGTTGTCAAGCATTGGAGTTGGAAAGGGCTTCCCAGGGAGGTTCTTGAGTCACCATCCCTGGAGGTATTTAAGAGCCCTGTGGATGAGGGACTTAGGGACATGATTTAGTGGCGAAATTAGCAGAGGTTAACAGTTGGACTTAATCATCTTAAAGTTCTTTTTTAGGTCCAACCTAAAAGATTCTACGATTCTAAGGAAAAAAGGAAATAAAGAGATGTTTCTTCCCCTAGCTGTGGATCTACAGTAGGAGATGTCACTATTCTATGGGACCTGAGGATATGTCTATAGTGCAATTATCATCCAGTATAACCAGAATATCCTACATCACTTGCTCACATAACTTTCAGCAGCAGAGATGCATTGAGAAACACAGTGCTGTAAGTTATAAAACCTATCTGGGAAACTTTGCATACACTTGAACAGTTTTAGCAGCCTGCACTAATTTTTATATTGCCATAATGATGCTGCTCATGCTAATTTAAAGATAGCTGAAGACTTAACTGGAAGACAACTGTCCCAATCTCACCTGAAGGAATAATCTGAAAAAGCATCAGTCAAAACTAACTTTGGCTTCACAATTTCATCAGTATCAATGTAGCTAGGGACTTCCCTGAGCTTCCTTGTGCTTTTTCAGAGGGAAATGCCAAGTGAGTGCCTGTCTTGCAGCTGGACTGGTCTATCTATCTCAGAAGCACTGAAGCCTGTGAGTTAAAGAAGGAACTAAGACAGACTTATGAAACAGCAGCTCCCTAAGCCTGCTGAGTGTGAAATAACTTGCAAAACAAAACACTTCCAAAACAGACAATCACACAATCAAATGTGTTATTCTTAATTTCTCAGAGCTCTGAGCTATGCTAATCAATAAAGTTAGACCTAGACCTGGAGAGCAGTGCCCTGATTGCTTATTTGACCCAGGCTGATTAAATCCTGAGCATGGGTCCCACTGTTCCTTTGCATAACACACAGGTGTCACCACAGCATCCCATCTATTAGCAGCCTGTGGGAAAACAGTAGAAAGATTTCTTTACTCTACAGCTCAGCCTCAGTAAAATTTTATTTACATTTGGATCCACATGGGTCACTTTTCAGCAGTAGAAAGGATCCATTTCCTTTCAGGAATGGCACTTGAGAACCTCCATTCAGGGATGCATGTGTTTTCCTTTCTTCACCTGGATCCAGCTTGCCCACACACCTAGCTTTGGATCTCAGAAAGTTGTACTTAAGGTGTGTCTCTACAGATAGTTTCCGCCCTCTCTATTACTAATACCACTTTTATCTTCTCTTTTCCTAGCCTTGGTGATTCTGGATTGCAGATTGAAGATGTGCTAACAACATCATGCTGCTGTGAAAGAACCCAATACCATCCTGTGATGACATCATAAAAATGTAGCCCAGAAGATATGTGAAGTAGTTGTGTTCCTCTGTCTAATGCTGCGAAAGCTCCCATTGGAACACCGTATCCAGTTTCAAGGGTCACACCAGAGGAAAGATGTTGAGTCACAGGATCTAAAGAATAGCCAGAAAAGGAAGCAGAAGGTTGGACAGCATGAGAGCGCTAGGGTTGCCTAAGCTAAAGAAAAACTGAGTAGCGTCAAAAAAAAAAAAAAAAAGTTAAAAGTTTCTGTGAAGACGAAAAGTTTGTTCTTTGTGTTTATGGTAGATGGAGCAAGCAATAATGATAAGCAAATTGCAGCAAGAAGGATCCAGATTAGACCTGAAAAAAATCTTGTAAAAATTCTTAGCATAAAGGTAGCTGATCATGCCTCATGGTGGACAAACGGGCTATTAATCGTCTGAGTCCCCTCTGAGATCCACACTTCTAGATTATTCAAGAAGATTGCACATGAGAAAATTCAACATCATTTCCTTGAGAGAGCTACAGGTGGTAGTAAGGGTGCTGAGTGTCTTTTCCAAGGAATTCAGCCCACTGGAAAAACAGGCTTGAAGATCATTTAGATGCGGTGCACCCACACTGCCACTACCACACGTATACACACCCCTCATATCAATGAAAACAAGAAGTTAATTATCAGATCTCACCTTACAAGGGTCAATTACTTAGAAGTGTAGAAACCCTAGAATATCGTTGCCAGTAACTGTGAAATCAACTTTCATCTTTAATCCTTTGTGCCATTTGCATTATACACTTTCAAAAAACATGGTCATGTTTGCTATATACCTAAAGTTGTTTGAACAACTGCATTTAATTTTTAATGTAGTATTAATCAGAGGACAAAGAATCAAGTATTGTAGCTCAATAATGTTATGAAGACATAACATTTTAACTTGAGCTGTAACAAATAAGACTGGTAATTGAATCTCAAGCTTCAACGTACAAACTGTTTGCCTGCAGAAGTTAACAAAAGCAGTTAAGAAGTTTGTGCATATGCAGATCTAACATTGGAATTTTATCTTCTTTCTCTTGAAATATCAGAAAACAGTGGCTTTTCTAGTTACATCCAGGATGTAAAACCTAAGGAAAAGAGTGATATTTTTCTTGAGGTCTGGTCTTCCAAATCCATATACTCAGAATTTTCCCTTATATATTTCCCTTACTCCTAAATATTTTGGTTTATTTTATTTTCACTTTCAATCAAAGAATCAAAATACATATTTTGCCACCATCTGACTGGATACCAGTATGAATGCTAGGATGAAATAAATATGTAATTCTTTTTTCATCAGAATAGCTTGCAGAATTTGGTCTTTCACCTTTTTATCACAGCGTTATCACCTCTATATATTGCGTTATTACACTACTAAATGATAAAGAACTTCAAACAGTATTTTTCAGAACTATTTGTGCCTAGCATAACATGTCACCCATATCATCTTGTATAAAAAATATAAATAGGTATGCTTTTATCTGTCCTAAGTCATTCACCCATCTCAGGCTTTTCTTATAAAGCAAGTTCTTCCAATTACTATGGGCACCTGCAGAGAATTTTTGGCTAAGATAGAAATATGTTGCAATAAGTTATGTCATCTTTCATTTATAATTTACAATCTAACATATACAAACAAGAAGACATATAGTGAAACTCATCCAAGATGTTTACAAACAAAAATAGATTAAAAATAGCTTGAAAGAATTTACAACTAACAATGTACCCTCATCTCTATAGAAAAGGGTCATTGAAAGTAAAGTAATCACATGCAGGAAAGTCACAGTGTTGTGAAATTATGGAAGTCCCAAAATAATTCTTCTTCCAGAAAATACCAGGTGCCAAAATATTTGGCTTTGCAGTCTCTGCTTTGAAACTACTCGGTGAAACCAGTACTTAAGTCTTTCTAATCTGCCCATTAACCTCATCAGAAGATGAATTATTGCACAGAAAATCTCAAAAATTTTCCTTACCCACCTGTTGCTAATACTGTATAGGAATTTCCAATACAGAGCTGCTTCTCTTTCCCCTAAAGGTCAAAACCACAATCACTTCCATCAGCTAAGTCAAACTTCGTATCTCACTTAAGGCCAGTTTCCAAAGTATGCTGGAGTAAAAGGAAAGATTTATTCCAACAAGCCCAAACTTCTAGAAAGAAGTAACCAAAGGCCTTATTGAACAAATTTTAATCAAGATGGCATTCCACAGACATTTGCAATTCAGTATTATCTAATATTTTAAGGCAACTTCATTTCCTTAGAGCTTATAATGAGCATCTCCATTCTTACTGCTCCACTGGGCATTTCAACAGGATTTGACCTGGTCACAGCAGGGCGGAAAATAAGGTTGTTCAGAACTACATGTGTGGTTGGAAGAAAAACAGCAAAGCAACAGTTGGTAAGAGTGTTGGAAGGCTTAGCAGGAAAAGCCATTTATTAAAAGCCATAGGGGAGGTGACAGTACTGGGAGTGAAAAAAAAAGCAAAAAAAAGCCTCAGTATGTCATTCACAAGGGCAGCAGCAATGCTACGGAGATGCCAGACAGTAGTGACTAGGGATCAAGGTGGGAGTCAGGCATGCGTGCCAGTAAATAATAATACAAGATAAAAATTGACACATCATGAGGAAAATTTATGAATATATTATTCCACTCAGAAAAAATAAAAATTATACTATCAATTGGCTACAAAAGATTTTAATTAAATTATAGGTGTTTGGCTCCAGTTCTTTCTTAGAACACAATAAAACACTATACCAAAAAAAAAAAAACCAAAGCATTTTTTCTGTTGTATATCTGTGCAAACAAATATGCTGCTATGAGAGGATGGAAAATTTACACCATGATGTTTCTCTTCGTTCTTTAATAGACTGTAAATTTTCTTTAATAGACTGTAAATTTTCCTAATAAACTGTAAATTTTCCTAATAAACTGTAAATTTTCCTAATAAACTGTAAATTGTTTGTATGCATGAAAAAGCATCTAGGTAGGTGCACATGAAACAAATCTCAGGTGGCCAGAGAAGGAAGAAGGGCAGCTTAATAAAATTAAGCCGCTATTACTTGCTTTTTCTCATCTCCACTCATGCTAAGCAACTCACCCTGCAACGACACCAACCAGATACAATCCCTGTGCTGCATATAGGGCGAGTAACATAGAAATGGCTAAATGGGCTGCCTGAATATACAGAGAAAATGCCAGAGACTGAATTTAAAGGTAGGACTTTCTTGACTCCTTGCCCAGTTCTTAAAAACATGGGCTGTGTTTCCATCAACACATACGTTTCTCTGCAAAACTACACAAACTGAAACCTCCCGGGTTTTGCTGCATTAGCAAGTTCATCTCAACCTCTCACTTGTGGCCTGAACCCTCTTAATTAAAGATTCAAGAGGACCAAAGCAGTTGCTGCTGGGGGTCGCTGAGCAGCCCTGCACCAAACCCTTGTGCACTGAAGAGAAACCTTTGGTCAGGCGATCTGCTCGTTCGGGAGCTCGGAGCGTCTGTGTGTGCTGCCAGACTGTGGATCACCGGTTTTTGCGACTGTTCTCTGTGCTGGGGCAAGAAAACCTAGGAAGCAAAGTGCTGATGGGTTCTCCCATTTTGAGGGATGTATTTTGTATGGGAATGCTGCATGCTTACACACTCCAAAGAGGATTTCTGTCCCTGTCAATTGCTTCTGTAAACACTCTTAATGGTGTTTCAACTGGTTATGACCTGCTATTTTTCAGACACATACGTGGGAAAATCAGGATCTTCCTAATACCAGCTCTCCGTGTGTTTACACAGCAGGGACGGTAAATACTCAATACACGTGCCAAAATAAATATGATTATTACCCTTGCCATTGTGAAGGAAATTACTGAAAAGTGAGATTAATTGAAAATCATCTTATCGTGCATTTGTAACATATTTGAAATCAGGATGAGGATTTATAGAGAGCTAAAGCAGCAAACAACAAATATATAATGAGAAATATTAAATTATCTTTGTTATGTGGGAGGAAGCTTTGACATTAAGGATTTTCTCTAAATATTTGTGAGCTGTGTAGTGACTAACATTAAAATATCAAAGTGACAGCTAAAGTCTTACATTAGCACATCAGCATGCATAGGCAGTGGTTTAGTATGACTGCTAGGGCGTACAAGGATATTTAAAGGCTGGCTGAGGTAGCAACACAGCTTCAGTGAGTGTACTCAGTAGGACATTCTGGCATTCAAAAATTACACATTTTAATCAATAACAAAATTTATGCCCAGAGCAGTACAAACTAAGGCTTGCCCCCTCTCCGTAAACAATGCATCTTTGAGGCCAGTCTGTTTATGAGATGGCTGTTCTTTAGCTTCCAATCACTTAGCCATTTCAAAGGTAATGTTGTGCCCACTTTGTCTGAATCTTCAGTCCACTAAGCAGAAAGTTACCATTTGATAAACAAAGTGGATTAATGTCCTGTGGCAATAGCCAAAAAATCAGCTTCCCTTCCCCTTTCTCATGTTCTACATGTAACCAATAATCAGTCTCACAGCAATTCAGAACAGTATTTTACAGAAACTTGATTAAAATGACAGAAGTTGGGAGGAGGAGAGAAAAATGAATTTGCAGTTGCCAGAGTAAAATGCATTAACCTTGGTGGGCATTTTAGGAAGTGGCATTTTAATGCATCCAGACACTTCTTTTGATGTCCAGTGCATTCAGCAGCTGTTTCCCTGGTCACTCCAGCTGACAACTGCCAGGAGAAAGCAAGAGCTCCTATTCAAGTGAGAGGAGGCAAGAAAGGAAAGAAGATAAGGAAAGACAGGAATATAGAGAGAAGCTTGCCAGACAAACAACTCATCTTAATATGAAGTTAAGACATGCCTGGGGCTTGCAGTCAGACAAGGAACCTGAGAAATGCTCTAGTGTTGAGTAATGAAGACTGTTGGAGATTGTTTTTTAATTGAACAGCAAATCCTCAGCTGAAACTCCTCAGTGACATACACCATATTAACACCTGAACACTTCAAAAAAATGTAATGCATTTCAATTTTCTTCCATAACTCTTCATTAGTCAAACATTGCCTTGAATAAGACAACAGTTCCAGTTACTGATGGCAGTACACAGTGACAAAAGCGATGCCTGGAGAGGGATGGGGCAGGAAGGAAAAGAGCATAGCACCTGCAGAAAGATCAAGATGGAGCCAAAAGCTGCCCTCCTGCCAGCTTGCCCAGTGCTTTGGGAAGCACCATCTCTTACCAACCGCCGAACCGTATTTGCAATCTTGGCTCAGGGCTGGGGTACAAACTCAGGTGAGATGCCCAAGGCTGTGGGGAGGGCAGGGGCTTGCTGCCTGAAGGGGAAAGGGCTACCTATCTAGGGGAAAGCAGGAGGAAGGGGTGAAGGCCATGAAGGTGGCAGTGCAAGAGCTGGCTAAGCTGCTATCACCAGGAGCAGTGCCAGACTCAAGAAGAGCAAGGGTCATACCTGGGTCTGTCCTCTTCCCTCTCCATTTCTCCCACAAAAGAAAGGGGAAAGGGAGTTGATAAGCATTTCTTACAAGTAAAATATCATGTGACAAAGAAGAAAGCAGCTACTCTGCAGTTTCCATTATTTTCATTTTTGTCCTCACTGTTTTTCTTGGCCATCAGCTTGTTTTTGTATGCATTTGCTCCACCAAACCACTTCACTCTTTTTGGAGTATGTTGGAGGGCTTTTCCTCTGCAGGGAATTTAGATCAGGACAAGGACCAGTCTTATGCACTTAGTGAGCAGAGGAGGTTTTCCCCTCAGACCATTGCCTGGTTCCTTTCTTTCATCCTTTTCAAACCACACATTTCACTCAGCATCATTGTCGCTTTCCTGAAGTTAACTACCGCCTCTAGTCACCGCGGAGCAACAGCAATGGGTAACACTGCAGACTGCTGCAGGGGCATCTTGGGAACCTGGATAAATCAACCCACTGATACTTTGTCTTGTTCTCAGTACATGCAGGAAATAGTTTTCTAGAAGGTATTTCTGCTCTCAATAAAAAATAAAACCTGTCTAGCTAAATTATTTGCCTATCTTATTTAGGTTAAAACAGTCTTAGGTTTCAGTCTAAATTTACAAATTGTGGGATTTTCTCTTTTTTTTTTTCCCCCAATGCTCCGAAATTCAGATTTTGCTTTGAGGGGAATGAAACATACCTTAAAAATTCTGAAATAATAGGATAATTAACTTTTTTATTTATAAACCTTATTGAAAGTTATTAGTAAGGTCATGGAAGATGTACTGAAGGCTGATACACACAAAGAATGCCTGGATCAAGGAAATCCTGAACTGCAGCGCTCAAGAAATGGGACAATACTAGGGAAAATAATTCTCTGTTCTTATACACTCCCATACACAGATCTTTTTCTGGCCAGTGCTGGAGTCAGGATACCAAGCTAGGTAGAGCTCTGATCTATCTAGTACAACTGCTCTTATCTTCCTAGAACACAGCAAACATCTGATAAGCTCTGTCAGTACCAAGACTCATGTGGGCTGTAGTTAGTGATTAACTAAACTGTGGCTCTTACTGGCCAAGTCTGGTTTTGGTCGTTATACTATTTGCACTACACATGGTTTGTCCGTATGTGTTCCAGTTACTGGTACAACAAAAAAAGCTTTATACAAAGCATAGTAAGGTGGGAGGGGACGCCAATCACAGCAGCAGCAAGACCCGTCACATGGTCCCTTTACACCCTGGGAAGCCTAGCACAATGCATGAGGCTGCAACCCTCTGTTTACTAAACTCAAATGGAAGAAGCCAGTCCCTGTCTCACTTTACGGAGGGTCACCATTCCACTGGGGAGCCTTGTGTACACACAGCCTTGCCGTTGCAAACAAGCTGAAAGTTTAGGTTGTCTGCCATTCTGCCAACTTCTGTGTATAAATGCCATATCACCTGGCCATCTCGAGCTTCCAATTTGTCATAAAACAGTCGTTTATATCTGCCATGAACGCTCATACTCTCCATATAGAACTGTCCCATGCATGTGTCCTACATGTATGTATGACTACCGGGCTCTTCTGGCTGGCAGAGACTTAGTGAAGTGACATAAAGAGGGAAAAGAATGAGCTTTCTCCTCCTTCTGAAGTAGCAGCTTTTTCATGCAAATACCTAGGCTTCACCTACAAATTCCACTTATTAGGAGAAAGCAAATAAAGAAGCAAGAATCCTCTCTCTTTCTTCCACTTCCCCTAGACACCTTTTCAGCAGCACCTGACACCTTTTGTGTCCCTCTGAGTTTCTGTAAAAAAACCCCACTTCTGTCAGAGCAGTTAAGTAACTGAAGTTATGAACTTTGCAGAATTATATCTTCAGTTTTGGTAATAAAGCAGGTGCTGGACTCGCATCTGCTGCTGGAAGGCTAGCCAAACTGTGGAGAAATTGCAATAGATATAAAAAAGTTCAGAGGATCCAAAAAAGCGCAAAGCATAAAAGCACAGGGGAAGGATGCTTGTAAACTTGCACAGAAAATTAGAAAAGATATTTCTTTTGTGCAAAAAATATTTTTTTAAAAAAAGGAACAGCTTTTCTAATAAGAAACCTACCCTTAGCATTTATTAGGCTGTCACTGAAGCCCTTAAGCCAGTGCAAAGAAAGATGCAGTTTCCTGTGTCTCTCACAAGACATGTAAGGGGAAAAAAAACCCCAACCTGTCAAAACTTAGGGTTCTTTCTGTGCACCAACTTTGGCATTATATTAAGCTTTAATGGAAAACTCGAAGTGACTGCATTTGTGTCTTGCATGCCATGTCTTGGTTTTTATCAGCCATACTGTTACACCAGGACATCTGCTTTTGCATCTGAAGATATCCTGCTGTGCTGGATCATGGTCTGCTTTGGTACCTCAAACTAAAAGGTTCATATGACATGGCATAACTCTGCAGGGGAACTACAGTAAGGCAAGTATGAGATACCTTCAAAAGTACATGCTATAAGTGTGTTAAATAACAACAGCCAAAGGGCAAATTTAATTTTAAGAGCTATTATTTCAAATTATACTGCCATGCCTGTTTTCTGGTTTCAGCGTACAGTTTACTTCCATGCCCAACCCTGTCTCAACCTCAAAAACTTTCTTGACAATATGAGCAAGAATCCATACCCAGTACTGGCTTTTCTGTCCTGATCCTTCATGGGTTTGTCCTGTACGCATCATGCAAGCCTTTGTAAATAAATATTTTTGCCTCATATGTGTACACAGACAAAGGTATTCTCCGCTGTTATGAAAACAGTTTGCTGACTTCTCCAAAATGTTTAATGTGTCCAGGGCTTTTCATCGTCTGAAAGGTGTTCTACTGAGCGGGCCCCGACGATGAGGTCCTGGTCCTTCATAAGGTCCTGCAAGCTACAGTCAGCAGGATAGCAGCTTTGAAGGTTAGACTCTTCAAATGAGAGATCAAACTATATCAGCACACTAATGATCTTAGGAAAGAGATCTGACAGGCCATTTAGGAATGTCAATAGAATGTCCAAGAAAACAAACATTATTTTGGTTGATTTCATTAATCTTGGCCCAAATTTTGCTTCCTGAGAGGCAGCACAATTCAGAATGGCAAGTACTTTATCCATATGACAGCATAATAAGAAAATTGCCACTCAGGCTTAGAAATGAGCCTTTTCCATTTTCTGACATTCATTTATCCAGAGGAAATCATGCAATATCTGAAATTATGTAGGCCTTATCTTGAAAAAAAAATCTTATTGAATCACAGAAACTGTCAATACAGTTTTAACCTTTGAAGAAACACTTTCTTTTCAAAAGGAGTCACATTGCCTTTTGCAAGAGTAATTCTTGTAGTGACCCATAAAAATATTCCAGAGCGCTCTCTTATTACAGTATCTAATGTCCTCTAAAATGATCTCACCCCTTCCTGTAACTTGTTAGTTCAAAGAACAGCATTTCACCTAAGTGCTACAACAGCGAACAATTAGTAATAAAATGTGCAAGTTATGTATTTTTAACAAATCGAAACTTGGCAAACTATTTCTATATGACAGCATAATAACAGATAACTCCTTTGAACTGTTCTAGCATGTAGATACTTGGCTTTGCCTTCTTGCAGTATATATTTCTAACTTTTATCTTTAACTTAACTAAGTCACCTAAAGAAGACATCAATGCCTACACAGAAAAGGTAATTCCAAACCAGAAAGTACATATGATGTTTAGAGCAGCAATATATGCTTAAGACTGCCCCGAATAAAGATGAGAATAGTCTATCTTGCCTATTCTTCTGCTAATACAGTTTTGCTTCTCATTAATTGCTTGTCCAGTCTAATTCAAGCTACTTCTGTTGGAGCTATCTGTAACCTTCAGAAATTACTGTTGGGAATTACTTGCAGATAGTCATCCTTGGTTTTAGCCTATTATTCCTATTTAAGCTTCTCCCTCTATTATTTTAAGTTGTTTTTGTAAAGTATGAATATATTTACAGCTACATAGACAGTATTCCTTCACACAGATCTGAGCAGGCAAAAAGTCATTCAAACCAGTGAGAACTTCTTACACACTATAATAATCAGTACAAGTTGCCTCACAATACTAGAGCTGATTGACTTATTCATCATGAATAAGATACCTGATTAAGAAAGCCCAGTTTTTGTTCCCAAATCATTTGGAAATTGTTCATGATTACTGTAGATCTCTCAGAGAGTTCCTTGACAAATTCAAAAACAGATTTTAACTTACTGGTCAGTCAGAAAACTATTCACTATTGCCTGATTTTAGGCTGTGATTGGTGGCTGGTATTACACATCCTTTACGCACCAGGAGAAACAACAATGTAGGTGCGTTGGTTTTGGGTGGCAGGGTTTTGGTAGCAGGGAAGAGCCTACAGGGATAGTTCCTGTGAGAAGCTGCTAGAAGCTTCCACAGCTCCAAGTCAGACCCATATCTGGCCACAGCCAGGCCAGTCAGCACCTCTGGGATTAATTTATTAAAGAGGGGAAAACAGTGCTGCAGCAGAGAGGGGTGGGATGTGAGGGAGACACCCAGGCAGACACCCAGGTCAGTGTGGAAAGGTGGGAGGAGGTGGGCCGGAGCAGAGGTTCCCCTGCAGCCCGTGGTGAGAGGGCAGGCTGTGCCCCTGCAGCCATGGAGGGTCACGGGGGAGCAGAGACCCCCCTGCAGCTCAGGGGGGGCCCTACCCTGGAGCAGAGGGATGCACCCAAAGAAGTCCCTGACACCATGGGAAGCCCACGCTGGAGCAGGCTGCTTCTGAAGGATGGCACCCCACATAAGGGACCCACACTGGAACAGTTAGGGAAGAAAACTGTAGCCCATGGGAAGGATTCATGTCAAAAGAAGTTCATGGAGGACTGTCTCCTGTGAGAGGGACCCCACACTGGAGCAGGGGCAGAGTGTGAGGATCCCTCCCCCTGAGGGAAAAGAAGCAGAGACAATGTGTGATGGACTGACCATAACCTCCATTCTCCATCCCCCTGAGCAGCTGGCAGGGAGGAATTAGAAAAATCAGGAGAAAAGCTGAGCCCACAAAGAAGGGAGGGGTGGAGGAAAGGTGTTTTAAGATCTGTTTTAAAACTCGTTATCTCTCATAATCCTCCTCTGGTTTGATTGATAAGTTAAATTGATTTTTCCTCACAAAGTCAAGTCTGCTTTGCCCAAGACCACAGCTGGTGACTGATCCTTCCCTGTCCTGGTCTCAACCCAGGAGTGTTTCATATTTTCTCCTCCCCATCCCACCAATGGGAGGTGGGAACAAGCAGCTGCACGGTGCTCCGTTACTGGCTGGGCCTAAACCACAACAGTAGGGAATGCTAGTCAACAGAAAACCTTCCTCAGGTACAAATTTGTAGATGAAAGCTCAGTCTTGTGAAAACACATGAAACTTCTCATGAGTAAGCCGCTAGTGACCCAAACAACCAGAGCTAGCAGGGACATACAACCAGCAGCAGACTGCTCTCTGTCAGTCTACTGATGAAACATTCTCAAGACCTTCTTTTTACTCATGCTGCAGAAATACAGAGGACTCTAAACTTTTCACACCCTTTATTATAATGTAAAACAATCCAAAGCTATTCTTTATGACTGCGAGGACATCAATGAAAAGGACACATTTTCATACATGGTAAGATGAGTATCAACATACAGTATAGAGTTTGAGGAAAATGTTTGAATCAAATGGATGCAGTTCATTAAGCCACAAAAAACAGTACTCTGAAATGAGGTTTAGCATTTGGAAGGACACCATCAATGCAAAAAGAATCATTTCCAAGAGCAATTACATGAGTTAGAAGTTGCTGATAAACTAGAAGGTTTACCCGACCATCAGGGCTATGATTATACAGCACATATAATCCATGCTAGCCTTAAAATTGAGCTAGCACTGATATGGCAGTGAACTAACTGCTCGTGAGCTGTAGGCACCACAAGGGACTTGCTGCAATTAATGAGGCAGCCAGTTTATATCCCTCCCTGTTCCTCCACACGTGGGGATACCAGCTTATGCTATCACTCCATTCCAACTGCGAGAGTCAATGCATCTGCCTGCATTTTTATGGGGTTTATATCAGTGAAATTTCTTTCCCTCTATTTTCTTCCTATAACAAAAATCAAAACAAAGAAATTAAGCCTTTGCTCAGGAAACTGGGGATTATACAAAGTTTAATGCAAATAGGAAAAGATTTCCACAGTCTCTGTCAATTTTAAGTCTCCTGTATTTTTGCAAGAGTAAACTTTTAATTTGCAATGACAGCCTAGAATGTTCTTGTTCTACAGCCTTTTACTGGAAGACTCAGCATCATGCTGAAGAAGCGGAAAGAAGACAATGAGGAGCTATTCACCTGTCATCACATCAGCTATGCAGAAAGTCTACCCCTCTCCCTTCCCTTTAACTACAGATCTTTCTATGCAGATATATCTACCAACCAACACCAAAAATATGTCAACAACTACATCTTAAGTGCTTGTAAGCACTAGGTTAAACAGAAAGCACTTCCTCGAAGTTATGACTGCGTTGCCAATATGAGAAACAGAATGAGTATTACAGTCTAATTGTCCTCCCTGACATCTGTATGTATATGGCTGTTAGCTTGCCAACTGAAAAGGTGTGTACTGTGCAGCAATCTGCAGGTTTTGAGCACCATAAGATGCCATCCCTGCAAAACGAATAATAGAGCAAGACACACTTCTCGGAGACAGCGTATAGCAATTCAGCTATTCAACTTGATTCACTCACACCTGCATGAGGATAAAGTATCTCAAAGCCTCACCATACAGGTAAGCAGCTAAGACATTTCTATGTTATTTCAAAGCCAGGCTTGTGACGTTGAGGACTCCCTTCAGAACTGCTAGAACTTGGGACTTGAGTAACAGACAAAATGCAGTACAACAGTTGATGGACTAATGTCAGGAACAGTCCATCTGAAATTTAGATCTTGAACTACAGATTGTTACTGAAATAAGCAGGAGCCACATACTTATGCATCATGAATCAACTAAGACCCAACTGAATGCTTTAGACATTTTTAAAGCATATCTGAACAGAAGATTACATAATGTTTCATCTCCTCACCTTACATAAACATGTCCAAAGCTCTCAGACAGCAAGTCCTAGGAAAATGGAAAGTGTTTAGAGAAAAAATGGATTAACTAGAAGTCAATTGCTTACCACAAAAGTGCCTGATGCTTGTCTGTCCTCTTGCCTTCCTGTGCCATTTTTCTTAGGACTGCTTATTACCTCAGTTCTCTGGTTCTCTTTCTCCTTTTCTCTAAAACTCAACCATCTAGATTTTACTCTGTTCACCCCTTTTTCTTCAGCATTCCCTCCTTATCACAAATTCCCTTCTTCATTTCTCTACCTAACTCCCCATATTTTGATCCTCCTGTAAAACTAGGTCAGTCCTGCTGTCCATGTCCTCCAGCACTTGATGTACATTTTGCAATGATGGCTATGCACACAGACAGTCACCACAGCTGGTCCTGTATCCTAGAGGAGCTGAGATTTTCCCAAGCCAGGAACAACTGACTTCTTGCTGACTTTAATGACTTCTCTGCTGACTTATAAGGCACCACAAGCCCCCTGATCCACCACCCCTTTGAGCTCAAAAGCATCACAGCTGAGTCTGAGAAACATTGATCTCACCTCCAGCTGTGGCCAATACCAGATACTTCAGAGAAAAAAGCTACCCTGTATGGCTAAATATACCAGATTTTGCAGTGATCAGATGGACAAAACCTACAGCTAAAATCAGATTAAATGACTCTTCTGAAAACAAGGTCCAGAAGTTCACCCTGCCTTGAAATATATTTCAGCAATATCAGGTTTGGAAAGACCTCCCTTCTCGTGGAGGAAATAAAAGGGAAAAGCTTCACAGCATTGCTATTCACAGACATAACCGGGAAGACAAGGATTTTGTTCAGTGATGACTTACAGCAGTGAATCCCACCTGGATTTTCATTTTGAGCTACAAATTTATCTTCCCTATAGCATCAATTACTGGATACGCTTCTACCATGCTATTTCTATTGCATTGTTTGTTTCCTTTCTAAACTGAAAGAAAATAATATCTCTTACTTGTTTTAGACATTTAAACCACAAGAAAAAAATAGAGTATTCTCTTATAAAGCTTATCATCTACCTCTTATCACCTCCTTGCCTTCTCACATTACTATTTTTTAATAAAAATGAGACTACCAGAGCCAAACACAGTATGACCAGCAATGAAAGATAATGCATTACTATCACTTGCATTCTTTGTACTACTCTAGTCACAAAACCATGTTTTATATTTGGCCAGTTCTGATTTGTTCTCAGAGACACCCAAAACAAACAATTGATAATATTTTGTCACACTGAAAATCAATCTTTTAATCTTGATTTGTCTTTAATTTGTGATCCATGATGGCACTTCAAGTGAGTAGCAAGTTTATGAGATACTAAGTCAAAGGCCTTTGAAAGTCCAAATAAATCATTTATATCATCCTCCAAGGCTCAAGAGGACTTAAATTTCCTTGATATTTAAGGCACTTCTTTATAGATATAATTTTCCTAAGAAAATTTCAGAAAACACTTCTAATAATATTTTAAAAATACCAAAAGATTGTTTTTTCAACTCCATTCCCATACATTAAACTCCTAAAGGTAACTGGGTGATATCAGTATGAACTGATACTGATAAAGTACTACACTTGTGTATTTTTCATTCTTAATATTTCTAACATACTGTTGAATCCTCACACATCATTGTTAGTGAAATGTTCTTTGCTTCCTCATCTAAAATAACAAAAGATGATATTCCTAGTATTTTCCAGAAAAATTTATTATTTCTGTACAGAGCACCAATTACTGATTCTGACAGGTGCTGCAGATCAGCTAAAGGAAGAGTTAGCAGTTTAGTCATAGCAGAACTCCTGTATGGTCAGTGCCTCTCTGCATCACTACTTCTCGTCCTGGTTTTCAGCAATATTGTAGATTTTACAGGATTGATTTTTTTTTTTTTACTATCTCAGAGTGATTCACCCTTATTAAATGTTAAAATGATCAGAAGAGTGTCTTCTGTTAAAAGTTAGCCTTATTTCTCTTGTTGGAACAACTAACAGAAACTGATGAGATTTGGACAGTCCTTGTATCTCAGCCTGTCTCCCACATTTCCAGAAAAACACTACATAGATTTTTGTTTCAAAGAGCTGAATTTTGTTTTGTCCCCTTATTTATGCTTCTGTCTCTGAGAAAAATGATCAAATGAGTCACAAAAACAAATTTGTTAAATGAAATGGATAGACAAATGGAAAAGAAAAACCACCCATAAATAAGAAATCACTGATCAACACTGATCATTTAAACTTTGGCAGCTCCTCTGTAGCCAGAAGGAAAGATGGAACAAAATAAAAAATTAACTAGTCTCTGCTGCTGGCAGAAAACAGTGAAATTAAATTGTGGAGTGTGCTAGCACTGAAAGTCAAGTCACACTAAACAACCACTGTCTTTTTGTGATAGTATAGTTATTGTAGTGGGAAACACTAGCAAAAACTTTCCAAGCACTGCACTCAAGTTTTTAGTCCCTGCTTTCAGTCAATATGGGTCTGCAAGTACTTTCATATCCTGAATCTAACTAAATAAAGCATTTGCAAGTTTTGAAATCAAGTAATAAAATACCCTTCCAGACTTAATTAACCTGCTTGCACTTAGAGCATTAGAATAAAAAACTGAATTAATCTTAAATGGTATCGATAATCTGGTGGGTTTGTCTGCATTTGAACTGTCAGTAATATTCATTTTTCCTTTTGATACAATACCAGCTCTCAAACATTGTGATGGCTATGTTTCTGACCATCACTATTCCTTGCTGTTTTGCATCGACTTACCTGCTGCACATCTTCCCTTGGATTTTTCATCATCAGCTACGAGCAGCCAAAGCAGAAACCTCAGTGCTCCACACATCATCTGACACTGCTTAAAACTCAACACTCCCTGTCACTCTTACTGCTGCTGCTGCAGGCTGCATCGCTGGGTCTTCACTGCTACCAGACACGCACTGAGTAACACAACGATAGCAGACTTGAGACCTTATCTCCCACCCAATCTTCTGGGAGAGATCTGTATGTGTTGTGCAGTATCTCTCCAACCAAGGGAAAATATCATCTTTCAAAGTAATTTTTCTAAGCCATCTTCTCAACTGAGGTTGTAGAAGCCCCATCCCTGGAAACATTCAAGGTGTGGTTGGATGGGGCTCTGAGCAACCTGATTTAGTTGAAGATGTCCCTGCTCATTGGAGGGGTAAGTTAGACTAGCTGACCTTTAGAGGTCCCTTCCAGCCCAAATCATTCTATGATTCTAATTATAAACACTGGAATTTATCCCTTAAACCTTTCACTAAGTCCCAGTATTTCAGTGAATCAAATCAGTATTTCTACTGGAATGGCCTGACTTTTGCATTCTGCCATGCTCCTCCCTTGCTTTCCTGTTCTACCAGCAGACCATGCTCCCGGATGCTCTAGAAGTCTCTGAGCTTCCTGCCCAGAAGTGACTTCAACACTGAATTCCCTCATCTAGATAAACACATATATCCTATTTTAACCCAAATCACTGCTCAAAATCCATCTTTGCCATTTTGCCTATAAAAAGAAGAGTCACATAATTAATGATGGCTTGAGGCACAAATAAGGCCATCTACCAACTTATGACAACAGTTTAACAGTGCAAATGAGTATCATTTCAGATTTATTTTATTGTCTCCTTTGCCTCTCTTTTCAGGTCACATCTTTCCTTAAATTGTGCATATTTATACAGCACTTAGCACAGTGGGGGTCCCAATCTTGACTGGGGCCCCTGGGCAACAAACATTACAAGCATTAAGTAATAATGTTACACATGCTTAATGCTGATGCAGATAATAAAGTCTTAGGAAGAAGAGGAAATTTCATTACATAACATGGCAAATGTGATCAGCCAAATCTGTGCTCCTATTGCTTGCATATCATTATTAACCATGTTCTCAAAAGCTATGCTCATTAAATCAAAGGCCTAAAAGCGTAAATATTGGACCATATCTGTGGGCACACAAATTTGTGAGCACAGATCACTCATATTTACACTCTTCACTTCCTAATGCTTGTTTTCCTTGTAAGCAATTGTTATAACTGTCACAAAAAAAACTATGTCTATCCAAAGAGAGAGGCATGAGCTACTTGGCAAGGGAGAGAAGGGCACGTAGTCCAAGAGACAGTTTCCTTATTAAAATATGATTCCTGCTACAAAACAGTTCAAAAGCTCTTGTGGTGCCAGAAAATATTTGGAGGCCTGAGTCTCAGGATGAGTCTCACCACTACCACCCCACTGGCCACTGTGGTCATTTGCCATGTGCACATCCTTGCCGAGCTGGTTATACCCCAGAGCTGAAGGAACATCCCCTTGGTGACACTTTCAGGGCACTTCTGCCCATTTTTTTATTCCTGTCACACGTGATTGCTGCCCCATTCTTTACTTTCTTGGACAAAAAAAAAGGAGTAATGGCAGTAAATCAGCAGCGCTGTGCGCCCATATGTCACAGCCCAGGTCAGCCTAAGCACTACTCACTGGTAAAGTGTGAAGCAACAGTGGGACCAAGATCTTCACTTACTCCTCTCCCCTCCCTCAGCACCCTTAGCATGAGGCTGAGGCATGCTCCCCGTGCTTGCTCTCTCTTGCTCTTTATGATTCTATGATTCCCTTGCATCATGGGTCTTGCAAATGTGGCTGCACAAATCCAGACACAAATGCCAGCCAGGTCAAGCTTCATATTCCACTTAAATAGAAGAGAGAGAAACCTCTCAGAGCAACTCAATTTTGGGGGAATTCTCCCATGACCATCCCATCTCACTGCTCATGGCACGCATCTGAGAGATGACTAAACACAGCCAGGCTGAGTAAGGACTTGACCCATAACTCCCACTTCCAGGGATAAAAGGTTTCATGCAGAAGAGCACCACTATTCTTTCTTCTCAGCTGTTACATTTTTTAATGGAATATCCACGGTTCCTTCACTTCATCCTGCACTCACTCCTATCCATGACCACCCAGGTAAACTGAGAACACATTTTGAGCACTCCTGCCGAAGCCATCTGAGCAGTGCAGACCACACATTCCCTGTGCTCATGAATCCTGAAATGCAACACATGAGATTGTTGCAGCAGAGGTAGTTTTAATCATGTGTGTGTGTCCTTCACCACTTTCCAGTTTCTAGCTGATACTCACTCTCCCTCTACTACTGATGTGTATGTGTATCTGCATGGAGGACAGATAGCGCAGCACAAAACCATGCACAAGTATGAGTTGCTACGTAAAAACTGACTGAATATTTCAGACTTCAAGTAACTGATGATGTAACTTAGTTTTATTACGCTGTTTCATTTGAAAGTGCAGAGATATGGGTTTTGAGTTCCACGTTAGCTAGGGACATTTTTATTATTGTCTTATGAGACTAATATTTATAAAGCTTAATCGGGGACACCATCATCATCCTTTGTCACTGAGGCTGTACCTGACATAAGCTTTGTTTTGCACACCGAGGCTCTACTCAAAAGCCGAACCGCTGAACACAACTCTGTGATCATGTTCCTCAAACAATGAAAACAGAAGATTTTTCAAAGGAGATCAGAGACACTCCCCTTTTGAGAGTTGGCACGGGTGCCTTGATGCCTTGTGATATAGCCCAGCTACGGACAAGCAAGTTTGCTGAGGTATTGCAGCCAAAGAGGGGCATCTTCCTGCTGCATTTGTTACAGTTAACAGACATGATCAATACAGACAGGGATGATTAACTGCTGAGTTCTATGCATCTGCTAACACAAGCAGATTAAAATTAAAGCTGGGGAAAATAGCCATTATTACCAGTAAAGTTACTTTCTCTGTTTCCTGCACAGTTGCCTAAGTTTTATTATGGCAAAAAAGAGAAATTACTTGATTTCACCATTGCATTACATATGCTTTACTGGAGCTCCTTTCTGCCTCAGGCATGGCACAAGTTTAGCTGAATTATTCTCAGGAAGGCTATGGAAATGATTATCCGTATGATGAAAAAAAAGAGATTGGGGGGGGAGAAGCAGCCAACAAGTGAGCCTAACCTTGTATTATCCATCTGCAGAGTCACTCATCTGCCTGCCATGAACCGTGTCCTTAGAGCAAACCTTCCACGCTGCAGTTAGTAATGCTGCTCTCATTCACACAGCACTGATGGGCACTGCAATCATTACAAAATGATTGTTCTATCTTCTTTATTTTAAGCATCAGCCTTCCAGGCTTTTCACATTTCCATGGAGGAGCCTTTCCAATTTAAGGTGAGATGAGATGCTGCTGCTAAGACAATCTGACAGAAACACTCAAAGGATACTAAATATCTGAGTTACACCTGGAGAAGATACTAAAATACGGCAATGACAGAAACAGATATGCTACACTTCGGAAATATAATTAACTTTATACTGTGTTTTTGATAAAAACTTGTTATCTTAGAATGAGCAAAGACAACCAAAGCTAAGATCTTTGAAAGTTTGTGTTACAAATGCTTATTTTCAGTTCTCTTACAAACAACTGTTCAATGAGCAGCGTCAAAACATTTCTAGGAGAAGAAGAGTTAATTGCTTAATGAAATGACACAAGCTAAGCATAAAATATGAAGAACCATCATGCATATAAAAGAACTGGGAGGCTTGGTTTTGAAATGTCTTACATTACTCATGAGTGAGAAAACCTCAAGAGAATTTTACAGGTCACCCTAAGTGTCAATTAGAATGCCATGCCCCAAGACACCAATACCTTTTGCATCTCTCCACCGGTCTTGCTGC
This sequence comes from Eurypyga helias, assembly GCF_000690775.1. NCBI lineage: Eukaryota > Metazoa > Chordata > Aves > Eurypygiformes > Eurypygidae > Eurypyga > Eurypyga helias. The sequence continues at coordinate 25,982 of NW_010245621.1, read as the reverse complement.
ATTTCCTTAGTGTCACAGGTCTAACAGACACTCAGTAGAAAATGAAATTGCAATTTCTAAACCAGAACCTAACCCAAGCCAAGAACCATTCAGTTCTGGAATTAACTCCTGCTGGGAATCTCACCTACCTAATGTTCATCTGGGCCAGGTAAGTTTGAAGCACTAGGCAAAAATGGGTTTATATCACTCATTAAAGTGCCCCTACAAGTGTTACTGTTTATTTTAAGCAGTTATCTTGCGGTTTGATTCATTCTTGAGGTGCAGGATTGCCAGCTCAGAGCCAAACATCCCAACCACAGCTTTGTTAATAGTCTTGTCCTATCACAGGTGCTGGAAGCAGCTCAGGGAGTGTGCCAATAAATCTGTCAGGGAAGCATTTGTGGGCAGAGAGGCACAAATCAAATGCAGAATGAGAATTAAGATTAAGCACATAAAAATCACTATCCCATTCATATACTGTACATATATCCTAATGCTATTGAGACAGACCATCCTCTGTCTACAACTCGGGTATTCCAAGAAGGAACCAACAATTAATGCAAGAACATAAATTAGGATACTCCAGACCAAAAAAGAACAACACGGGCCCATGTCTCTAATAGATCTGTGCAGAAAAAGCAATCAGAGAAAGCCAAAAACCTTTCCTGAGGGTTATGGACAGCTAGGGATTATCGAGTGCCCCCCTACAAGAAAAGCATACGGGTTCATGAGTTCATCCGGATCAACCCTGACTTGCACTGTGTCCAAAGATAAAATCTGCCTCTACTGACTCTCTTACAAACTTTACATGGGATCACTTCATCACTTGGTTCCATTGCTGGGCACTTTGCAAATATACAATCTATGTTCCTTACATAAATGTTTATGTTTAAAAAATCCTACCTACCTGTCCTAATTCTCACATGTGCCTAATCAGTGTAGTCAGGCTGGAAACTGTTGATAACTTCCTTATAGAAAATATTTATTACCAAATGCAAACACTTTGTTTCAGAAGGTAAATAACTAGGAGACATGAAAAACTGTATTACAAAGCACAACATTTTTATGTGGATATATAATTTATTCAATTATCATTATATGAAAAGGGTTATATTTCATAATACAGAACATTTAAAGGCTACCACTTTGAAATTATTTGTTACTCATGCAGTGGAAATAATGCTAAAGGACCATTGTTGACCTGAAGTTTGACGATTCCTACACATAAAACCAGGAATTAAACCAAATCTAATGTACTGCTCATAGTCTATATTTCATCTTGCCACATTCCGTGAGTTTTATGACCACAGTTTTCAATTAATTTTTTTTTTCTCTTTCACTGATCGCTGTGGAAAAAGACAAGAGGGGAAACTAATTAAGGCTCTGTCAGGCCCTGTCACATTTAATAACAGTTGGTTCAGGCATTGCCTTTTAAATCAAACAGAACCCAGCAGTTTAAGCCCTAAACTTCCCACCCTGCAAACAGACCTTTACACAAAGAAAACCCTAGGACTCCAGGCTGTTCTCTAGAGATTTAGGATAGAACTGACCATGATAACAGGCATGATACAGGCAATGGAAACATGGACTAAAGAACAAAACAAAGGGATGGGGTGCAGGAAAATGGGGAAAAATCCCTCTCTCATCATTTCAATGTAGCACTCAAATATTATATGTAACAACATAAGCATAAAATAATGTAGACAGAAGAATTATATTTAGGTTGGTGATCACTATCAGCACTGTCAAAAGAGGTACTTGCACATAATAGAAAGTCATTTTTCGAAAGGATGTTACTACACAAGGCGTATGAGATGAAATACTAGGATCTGTATTAGTTTATGTTGCTTGTGACTCCCATACATTTCCACTGAGGGCAGGGTATAACTTAAGAGAACAATTTGCTTTTAGGCAACCCAAAACCCTGGTTTAAATTTACAGTTTTGAAGTAGTGTTAACCCCAAGGTAATTAACATCTGGTCAGTATGCCTACTGAGTGCCTTAGGAAGTGCATAGACTCTGTATGTGAGTCCTCTCATCTAGCTTTTGTAATATAAAATGTAGGTATATGTTTGACACTAATAGTCCCTATATAATTTAGAAAGAGGAAAGCTGGTCTGTTCCCAAGGGTGATTCATTTGATCAGAGCATAAGTGGGATAAACATCCCTCTGGAAGGGGCTAGTCTTTCCCCACTGCTTACAAAAAACCCTCAGGACAACCTTGGAGAAGGCACATCCAACCTCTGCATAGTTAGTGTTATAAAACATTCATTCTTCTCACAACATTTAAATGGCTAATGGCAATGAGAAAAAACTTACCCTCATTGTCTGTGGGGTCCACAGAGTTACAGCTATAACTTTAATTGTGACATATGATGCTCTGTGATTAAAAGATTTCCCAGCAGCCAAAGTCTCTAATATTTTTCTCATTTTCATAGAATCATAAAATCACAGAATGGTTTGGGTTGGAAAGGACCTTAAAGACCATCTAGTTCCAACCCCCTGCCATGGGCAGGGACACCTTCCACTAGACCAGGTTGCTCAAAGCCTCATCCAGCCTGGCCTTGAACACTTCCAGGGATGGGGCATCCACAGCTTCTCTGGGCAACCTGTTCCAGTGCCTCACCACCCTCTCCATGAAGAATTTCTTCCTGACATCTAATCTAAACCTCCCCACTTTCAATTTAAACCCATTACCCCTTGTCCTGTCACTACAGACCCTTGTAAAAAGTCCCCCCCAGCTTCCTTGTAGACCCCTTCAGGTACTGGAAGGCTGCAATAAGGTCTCCCCAAAGCCTTCTCTTCTCCAGGCTGAACAAGCCCAACTCTCTCATACTTTTTTCCAAATTTTGGCAAGTTTGTTCATGAACAAAAACTAAAGGGTGAATGTAGGCCAGTTATAGCAGTATGACACTTTATAGGCAGTTTTTTAAAAAAATAAAACCAACTGATTTTATTCATAATTTTTGCAACTTGGAAAGGGATCTAAATGAAACCAAAAAAGAAGACACTCTTATAGAAAAACATGGGAATCCACACAAGGAATCAAAAGATATTGGCATAACTCTTTTGAAAAAAAATATGTCTGAACAAAAGATGAGAGGAGTTATAGAGCATCTTAGAGGAGAGAAATGGCAGTTTATCACATTTGCACTCATTTTCTAAGATGACTTTAAGCTCTCAAAGACTAAACCTCCTAGGAGATGCCTCAAGGGGGTATTCTGTACCCTCAAGGGATGCAGTTTTATGCACAGTCTTATGCAGCACTTTGACTAAAGTATATAGATGGTGTCCCCAAAATTTTATTCCTGGATGAGAAAACAGACCCGCACATCTTCATTTTCCCAGTTTTGTGTGGAATGTGAATTAATTTTTCACGCTTTCATAGTTTAAAAATGCAAAAGGAGTCTGGTGTCCCATTTAACACAGGCTGCAGTACTCATTCAAAATACCTTCAGTACCTGCTTATTCCTTCTTTACCACAGAAGGTAATGGCAATGTGACAGTGAAAAACTTTTATTCGTTACAATTAAAGCTGAAATAGATCATGATCCAGTGTTACACTTTTCAGCCACTTACTACACAATATTTGAATTTTGGTAGAGAATGCCTGCATTTTTTTTTCTTCTATTTTCATCTAAAAAGAACAATCTATAGGACTATTTATTAGAAAAGCTATTTCAAAATCAGTATTTGTGAATCTATAGCTTTCAGATACACATGAAAGGAAGAATATGCATTCCTTCATGCAACATCATCATGATGAAAAGTTGTTCTCTTAAATAGAGTTTGTATAAAAAAACACATAAATGCGACACAATAAATCAGTAGTTTAACTTGACTATTACTTCCGCTATTGGCCATTACTGAGTGTTTCCAAGGGAAAAAAATAATCTACCCAAATTGGGACTAATTATGAATCAATATGTCACTGAATCATATTTTTTCCTCAACTGATTAGTTTATGCCCTGAAGCACAAAGAAGATAATCGCCATGATTTTTTTCTAACATGAGCTTAGTTACTATAGTTGTTTACTTACAGAAGCAATTAATCTTCTCGGATTACAATAACTGTTTCAATATTCAGTGACAATTAGATCCCAGATTGGACTACATCTAGGGTGCAAAATGTATTTCCTTTCTGAAAAGCTCTCAGGGAAGTGGACTGTCACTCAACATGCTAGAATCCATAATTTTGGTTATAAAGCAACCTTTATAAACCAAAGCAAGATAAGAAACACCCTGCAGAACTACTCTTTTTTTTTTTTTTTTTTTTTTTTTTTGAGAAAGAACCCTCTTACTTGTCAAGGACTCTAGGCAAGCATGAGACTAAAACATCTTGAAATGTCATTTACAGTATAAACTAATTCTCACACACTTAACATATGCACAGTCATTTTATTTCTAGGCTAAAGGTGAAAAAAAAAAAAAAACATGGGGAAGACATAATATGCTATAGAGAAACAAAGTATATTTGTATCTATGGATGCAGCACCAAGACTACTAGCACCATGTGTAAATGACACCACAGGAGAACAGGATTTCTTTTCCCCAGTATATCTCTGGAAAGTGTCATTTCCACATATTTGAATAGATAAATTGCCTGCAATTGTACTCTTTTGGATGATCTTTTACATCTAATTGTAATCCTAACAGGCCTATGTCACCATAGCCTTTGCCGCTATAAATCTTACTAATGACAACATCTCTACAGCTTTTTTGTTTCATACCCCAAGCACAGCAAAATTGTCAGATCAGTTCATGAAGAAGTGACAGGCTATTGTTCTTCCTTGCATTCGTGAACACCTCGTTAACACAAATTTAATGCCCATAACATTTTAGTGGCTTCGATTAGGTACAGAAATCTCACTACACTGTGTAAGGGACAAAACTGTACCATCATTTTACAGAACGTAAGTGAATGTTCACAAAAATTCAATCCTTATTTTCTTAAATGAAAACTAGGAAAAAAAAAAAACCTAGCAGCTTCAATAAAAGTAATCCTTTCCAGACCATCTTTAAGGATAATATTTTTGTTTTGAAGCAGAATAAGTAAATTATTTATGTCACTCAAAACAGAGCGGTACGTTAATCCAGGTTCTGTAGCTTCTGCCCAGATTCAACTGACTGTAGGCTATAAAAATACTCAAGGGAAGTTAGTTTCATTTGGATCAGCACACATATTTAGTGTATAATAACTCACAATATGGAAGGATCTCACACTGGGACTGAAAGAATGCCTTTTAATAAAAGAGATCTGGATTGCAATGAAGCCATGAGAATTTCTAGTCAATGGTGTATGAAATCCAATTTAAAGTTGGTTATTCCATAACCTATGTTTCAATATCAGTTTAGGAAAAATATAGACTTCACTTTCTTGAGGTGAACATCATCTGTGAGAAGTGAGAAAAGGGCTTCTGGAGCAACGGGTTGTTCTATAGGGCCAGAAACAGGAAGACACTCAGTGCACTCCTAGTTTAAAGCATGTTAAAACAATGGAGTTTAAGCAGAAATTTACAGTTAAGTTTTGAGTGAAGTGTTTCCTCAGGTCCCTGGTCAGTCAGTAGCACTAATATTTTTTTCAGAAATCACATCATCCTTTAAGGTCCACTGCTTTCACTCATTCAGAATAATACTAAGAGGGAGGCACCGCAACCACAGTTCTCTGTATGAAGATGATTCAGGGATTATAGGATTGCTGAAGTCTACAGCAAGTGACAGGGCTATAGTGTTGCTTTTGGCACCAAAAAAAAAAAAAAAAAGAGATAGTGAGAAGACAGGAAAGGATTTTTCCTGATAAAGGACTTGACATGAGATTTGGGTTTGGAATTTATTCCAACTTAATCATCCTTAACCTTTGCCTGTTTGCTCCATCGTTTTCCCCACTTGCCCACTCACCACATAATCCACTTGGAAAGTGAAATTTTCAGAATGGGGATGACACCCCAGTTCTCTAAGTGGATTACAGATTAATAAACATACAGGAATTCAGCCTGGTCCCCTTGTAGCACACCAACCACGTATGCCTTCCACCTGCACTTGTTACCTGTTTCAGTTTATAAAACATGTGAGTCTTCTCTCTCAAGCTGAGGTGGTGTTCATCACTGTTCTGCAGACAACCTCTGTGGTTGTGAGGTTGAACATAATTTTTAGGTCCTGAAACGCTGTTCCAATACACGTAGATAGTACCCCGTGCCCCCACAGCTTCCCTTTGCCTTCGACAGGGCTCCTACAAGTGGCTGAAGGAATGTCTTCACTCATTGAAACGCCCAGGCAAACTCTTAGTATTTCCTTGCAAATCAAATCCAAGTGGAGAGCCTGCAGGGTTTCCAAGGCACAGCTGAAGCTTTCTCTCTCAGAGGCTCTGGAGGAGACAGCATTTACATCATCTTGTTTGCATGAATAATGTAAACCATGAGGGTGATGTTTGTGCACAGTGAAAAGTAACTGCATCGTGCTACCGTGTGTTCAAAGTGTCCAGAGGGCTTTCAGATAAGATTTTTTTCAGTTTACAAGCACAGTTTGGGTTTTGTTTTGGTTTGGTTTTTTGGTGTTTGTTTTTTTTTTTTTTCCTAGCTGCTGGCTCTGAAAACTTCAACTGAAAGTTGATCTGAAAGTCAGGCAAGGCTCCCATTTATTGCACATTTCAAATACTTCATGAGCCAAACTGCACTCTAAATTACAGGTATGAAACGGCATTTGTCCTCAAGGTCTTCATTTCTGCCTTGGCAATTTGTCCTTGTAACTGAAGCTCTGCTAACAATTGTTGATAATGTATGAGCCAGATGGAATCCATTTTGCCTTCCTATAACTACAGGTTCTGTGATTTGAGCAGAAGTAGAGCTGTAATAAAACCCTTTTATCCAGGAGAGTGATAACCACCACTGCTGAGTCAGAAAATGTCATTTCTATTCTTATGTCTCAGATACAGCTGCAACTCCAGTGACTACCATGAATTAATTGCATAATGAAGGTCTTCCCAGGAGATTTCAAATAAACATTTGAAAACAGGGTGAAATGGTCACGTTCGAAAAATACTGCTTTTCACATGTGGTACTAATTTCTCACTAAAAAGTAAGCAGAAAAATCCTAGTGTTAACTTCAGCACAGTCATTTAGGGGGACACCCCACACCTGCGAGCTGTAAGATAACACGCATTTCGGGTAGGGAGCTGCCCTGAGCTCACAAGAACCTACAGCTGTGCTTAGCCCATTTGAAGTCACTGCCGAGGGGACTGAAGTGCTTCTTGTAGCACATTCCTGGAGGCTGCTGTAAATCTATACACCTCATGAAAATCCGTTGTTATTTTGGGTAAATCCCTAGCACTCTTTAGCCTACGTGACCCTTCTAATACAGAGACATGTAAAGTGATAGCCAGATTATTTCGATTTCTCCTCCATCAGTGACTACAATATTCCTTTGGAGTTACACTCTATTAGGCAACACAAGCAGAGATCAATACTGGGATCTTTATCTGTTTCAACTTTATTTGCTTATTCCCCACTGTGCTTTCTGTGGGGGAATGATATCTAGTACTTTCTGGTTTATGGGATTTTGAACAGCACCAAGATAATATAGTTCAGGAGAACAGTTTGCCTGAATACTAAACTCATGCATGTAGGGTTGAAATTAAGATAAAACTTTGTTTTATTGGTAGAGAAAGAAAGGAAGTTCTGAGTCTTTTCCTCAGCTTTAGTCTTATCACACCGTTTTCTCCTTGGCTTATATGAGGTAAGAAATCTCATGTCCTGCTGTAAAGCCTCCGTTAGAGCCTTTGAGGTAGCGCTTTGCAGCAGCCTTTGAGCTTGCAGGCAAGAGGTACCAGCAGTGGGGAGCAGAGTGCAGACCGCTGAGGTCACTGCCCAGATGGCTGTGCCAACTGCAGCCATGGCCCCTCGCCCTGCCCTGCCCTTCCCTCCTCCCCAGCATCTGAGCTGCTGTCCCTCCACCGGGGGTTATTGTCCCTAATGTTTTCCAGGAGAAGGGATAGTACGGTAGCTACAGGCAAAGCCAATAAATTATCCTAAATGGCTGTGGATAGTGTCTCACCTCCTCCGTGAGCAGCCTTATTAAAGCCAGGCCTCTCCTCAACTGGATGCTGATGAGAAACAAGAGGTGGCCACATCTCTCATCAGATCCATTCCTTACCAGCTGAAGACAGATGGGAGAGGGCTAGCTGTTGGCATTTGGGTACTTCTTTGGACTACTCCACAGACAGGTGAGCAGAGCCCTGAGCTCCGCTACCTATGACCAGAACCAGGAGTCCCTGCTAGTACGTGCCTGAGCTCATGGGCTGCAAAAGGATATTTGAGCCCAGGAACAATGTTGTGCTCATGCAGCTCTGAATATGGTCCCCTCTGCACACAGCTGTGTAATTACAACCTAAACGCTTTCAAACTGTATTTTCAGTTCTCACAAGAGCAGAAATTCATACTTGTGGCAAAGATACTAGAATGAATATACTGAGTGATGATATTCCCGGTGCTTCCATGCCTTCCTGTGTGGTACTGGGACTTTACAACAGGGCTCCTTGCCTTGTTCTTCAGTCTTCCTCTGAGCAAGAAGTGCTCTGTCTTCCACAGGTCTGTTACAAGCCTTAGTTCATTTGAAGGGCAACTATTCAGGGAATCTCCATTCCCTGAATGGAGATCTTACCCGTGGTAAGCCCCATCTTACCGTGTGGGACTTGGCAACGCATCCCCACTCTTCGGAGTGGCGTTCATGCTTTACAAAAAAGGACGCACTGGAAAGCGTTTCTGGGCCAGGATCAGAGTATTCACCACCAGATGGCACCCACAAGTGGCCAGTTTTTATCCTCTGTATTACATACTTTCCTGATTTTTCTTGTGCAGTCATAACTAGGCACGAGAGCATTAGAGACTATCCTGACAGCTGTGATTTTTTTTTTCTCTTTCATCACTTTAAGGCAATCTAGCATTTTAAAACCAAATTATTTATCATTTTTATCTGAATAGTCTTGTGAAAGCAGGCACACTGGCAGCACTACACACAAGTCAGACACGTGCCCTGCTGTTCAGACTCCTAGTCTACTGCATGTTCTTGTGCTTGAAGATCCACCACAGCACAGCAGATTTAATTTCATCCACACACACTCCCAAATCACAGCACTGTGGACTGAGAATGAAAGACCACACAGCATCAGAGGCGCCGAGATGAGATGCCGTAACTGCTTACTGTGCATCATGTCAATGAGAGACACAGGTTAACAAGTAGGTCTGAGCACAACATCTGCAACAGCTCCTTCTGAGGACCTACCCACAAATCATGTCAGTCTGTACAGTGTCAAGCTGTTACCATGTCAGTAATACAAACTCCACCTTATTGTGCACGTTTCCAAGGCCAAATGCCACTCTGCTATGATCAGAGGTATTCGGAGGCATACAGGAAAGCTGAGCCACATAGGCACAGTTTTAACATCTTAATGTTTATAGGAGCTATTGTTCAGTGAAATGGGAAGACACCAGTCTGCCTGGTGTGGATGCTTCTGGAGAGTTCTCTTGTCTTAACTAGCAGAGCCTGAAAATGTGCCTACAATGCATTCAGGTGTGCTAGTCACAGAACCTCAACACCCCACAGCAGTACCCCACATCTGTGGGCATCAAGCCACCCTCACATCTACATTGAGTCACAGAATGAAGAAATATGAACAGACAGGATTTAATAAGAGGGGAGAAAAAAAAGAGAAAAACAAAACAAAAACCCAAACCCAAAACAAAACAAAAACCACACCAAACCAGTGCAGTGTTTTTTTCTAATATGGTAGAAGGCATCCAGATCTCCAGAAAACTGCATGGGCATATACTCCATACTCCTACATCATGTCCATATGCCTAGCATCACAATGCTCCTGTAATGGCTCCTGTACCTGTATTATTTTTTTCCACAGTTTTTCCCACCTTAATCCCTCATGTAGCAACTCAGAACAATTCATCTAAGTACTCTCCAGTTTTCTGGTCTCTTCATTCAATTCAATATTAAGCAAGCTCCGCCATGAAAAACAGCTTCTGATACGGAAAGGTGCACACACATACAGGTTTAATAGTTAACAGCTGTTCATGTTGTTTTAATACAACTTGTAGTAAACACTGACAATGAAATTCAATAGAGATTAATGTAGAAGGATGCAAGTAGGGAAAAACAATCTTAAGTTTTACATCTGCAGGAGAGGGCTCAGAGCTGACTCCCAACCAGATTGAGATCTTCAGCTTGTAATAAATCATTTAAAGAAAACATCAGCATGACACTGAGCAGGAGCCAAATAAACAAACCACGTGTTCAGAATTATAAGAACAGTAATAGATAACTGTACTGATTTTGTCTGGAGTAGAGTTAGGTTTCTTCCTAGTAGCTTATATTGTGCTGTTTTGGATTGGTGATGAAAAGAGTGTTGATAACACGGTTGTTTTACCTATTAGTGAGCAGTGCTTACACAGCATCAAGGTCTTTGCTGCTTCTCACACCGCCCCACCAGTGAGTAGGTTGGGGGTGGGCAAGAGTTTGGAAGGGGACACAGCCAGGACAGATGAACCCAACTGACCAAAGAGACATTCCCTACCGTATACCATCATGCGCAGCAATAACAGCCAAGGGAAGAAGCGGGGATGCCCAGAGTGATGGCATTTGTCTTCCCAAGTAACTGTTACACATGATGGAGCCCTGTTTTCCTGGAGATGGCTGAACACCTGCCTGCCGGTGGGAAGTGGTGAATGAAATCTTTGTTTTGTTTTGCTTGCATGTGCAGCTTTTGCTTCACCTATTAAATTGCCTTATCTCAACCCACAAGTTTTCTCCTTTTGACCCTTCTGATTCTCTTCTCCATCCCACTGGGGGGAAGTGACCAAGTGGCTGTGTGGGGCTGAGCTGCCTACCAGGGTTAACCCTGGTCCATCACCACATATATCTCTTCATGAATACTGTGTGCTGTTTTGTCCCCCTTCACATATCCAAAAGGAGCTGAGAAAAGATAGCAGAGAAGCAAAATGACAATGAAGCCAATTACAGAAGCTGCCTGAAGCCAGTTTCAGAATGGTTCCAATTATAAGGGACAGCTGAAATTACTAGTTTTATATCCAGAGTCCAGCTGAAGGTACATTGCAACAGAGATCTAGGAAACTGTGAAGAAGTGAACAAGGAACAAATGCCTGGAGTTCACCAGCTCAAACCTGTAAACCGGTGGCAGGTTAAAGGTAAGCATGGCAGAAACATTCCCTGTGAAAGAGGAGGAGAGATAGGGAATTCCTTGCAGTAGAATGCACAAAGCTAATAAGTGCACATTGTGTTAGAGGAGGATTGGAGAAAGAAGAAAATACCAAAGACATAAGGCAGTTCAAGAAGTCTCTGAGCTGCAATATGTTAGAGCATAATCTAGGGAAATACCACATTGTGATTGTTCTTACACACTTCCCTGCTTCTTGATGCTCAAACTAAGGCAGTTCTTGCAGCCATTTCCATTTTTAAAGGGTTACAGAAACCAGTTTCTTGGTTTGTCACCTGTCTAGTAACATCAGAGTGGTTTCCAATGGAAATATTCATTTGCACGTTGCTCAAAAACCCATACATAATAAGTTTCTATGTAATGCAAGACTCTCAAGAAACCACATGCAAATTGCAGGTGCAAATAAAACGTGTGTTGAGGCCTCTTGGTTCAATAGCTCTCAAGAAACTGAACTGGCTTATCTAATTTATTAGGCTATTAGCCCCAAGAAACTAGCTTTTATGGACCCCTAGCAACCGCAACCACTGAGAGGGGCTTTGCTCACATACTGCTCTTGAGCCCACGGCCTCCCTGATTCTTAGGGCAGGTTTACATCAGAAACACTAACAGCAATAAACAGCCTTCCTCTTGCCAAACCCCAGCTACAAAATCACAGAGAAGAGCCTCTGCACAACAGAGAGCATCATACCTGGAAGGAAGACTCCTTGAGACAGATGAGACAAGTAAACTGTGACTGCTGCTTAATAAACAGACATCACCCTAAATCCCATTAATTACTTTAATTTAGAGTCTCACAGAATGCTACACAGTGGCAGGAAGGTTGTACTGCAGTGCACAGTAAATGGGAAATTGCAGCTAGTTGCTAGTGAGTATTTTTGCATTCCTGTTTGTCATAGGTTTGAGTGAATGAAAACTGTTGGTACTTCCCTGACTATCACTGAATACCAAGACTAATACCTTAAAAAACGAAAGGAGAAGCCATGGTATGGGAAGGAGCATAAATGGAGAAAACGTAAAATAGCAATGAGGAAAATGCTTGATTGGCTTAAACCAAGAGGACTTAGACCATGTAGCCCACAACATGGCTGGAGACTGACCATGAGTTGGTGTAAAACAGATTCAGATGTGTTTGGAAGTTTGGAGATTGAGCTATTTATTTATCCATTGTTTTGATATTGACTAAAACTGTATTTTGTATGGAACCTTCTAAATCCGTAAGAACAGTACAAACACTTGAAGAGTGGATTTTCTTTGTCCCATCTTTTGTCCAATTAGGCTGGAAGACTGTCAAGGCTGGGAAGAGTGAAATAAGTTTGGGGTTGAGTTATAGGCACAACAGCTTCTCTAGGCTGTTTCTGGGCTTTTCCTGCATTGAGAGTGCTGGGGGAGTGACAGTTTAGACTGCTCTGAAACCACACAAATGGGCTCTCAGTGTGGGCTTAAGCATCCCTTTTGGATAGCTAATTGAAAGAAGCAGTTCCACAATAGCTGTTCAAGGCCAGATCTCTACTGGAGACAGTTTGGCCACAACAACTGTTGACAAAGCAGCCAATATCTGAATCAGCTGCTTGAGCCAGCCTCTGGCACACCCTACTCTCTGCCTTGCTTGGGCTCTAATAGGGAAATCTGAGTTCCCTGTACAGTGCAGTGTTTCCCCAGGCCACTTCCCTGAGCTCCGGGCATACCAACCAGGCAGTAGCATGCTGGGGGTTGTTCTCAGTGCATTGGGAAGTCCTAGAGTGAATCTCAAACCTATAATTTTTATATATAGGTTGACATAGGAATGATTTGAGAGGTAATATCTATTGTTAGACCAAGCTGCAGAGCTGGAAATTGTTTAAAAAGGAAGAGTAAATCTACACGTGTTTAGAGATTTAGTTGCTCAGCTGGATGCTTGTAAAGTCTGCAAATTGGGTGCTGTTTGTGCTGATTTAAACTTCTTTTATCACATTAAAACTAGCTCTCTGTGGGAGAATGAGTGTCCTCTTCCTTTCAATGCAGCCAGCACGGTTAGTTAAGTCAAAGCAGAATAATCAGAGCATTTTTGTCTGCAAAATTCCTTATTAAAGGATGTTGATGGATGAGCAAAACATAATATGGTGGGAAAAGGATATATTCCACATATGAATTATTTTTTCCCAGGCTCAGAATTCAGGTCCTTCAATTTACAGTGATGTGTAATGTCATGTCCATCTAAAAATAAGTAATATAAACCTACATCAGATAAGTGGTCTTTAAATTTTCTGTATAAATTGGATCAGATTTGATCTGGAATTCACTGACACAAGCAGTGAACTCTAAAATGCTCTTTTCATCCAGACATTGTTCAGAGAAGAGCTGCACTCAAATTATTTTCCCTATTTGGGCTAACATAAATGTCAGAAGAAGGAAGATGCAAAAGAACATGAGGTCATATGATTTTTTCACTCTGGTAATTTAATAAACCAACAATATAGGTAGCAGCTATCTGGAGAATGGAATATACACATTTCCATCTATGCCTTTCCAAAACTATTTTTTTTTACTGCACCTGACAGTCTTTGCAGTGCTCTCCACAAAATATAAACGTAATTAATTGATTGTGGACTGTATTAAACTACTCCAGCGGGGGACATCACATGTGCAGCTGTCAGCTGCAAACCTCAATTCTGGCCCTCAGAGCTTTGTCTTCCACATTTACATTATGCTGCACCTGGAAGACATTTTTCACCATTACCAGACACATATAAACAGTAGCTTGAAAGTATAAATAAACATACAGAGGGGCTACTCATTAAGATTCAAGCATCAATTACAGATAGTCCTCAGCACCAAACAGCACTAGGCACACAGCAAAAGATGACTTTCTCTTCCTTTCTATTAATTCTGCAAAAGTTTGCAAATCTCCTGCCTAAAATCAGTTGTCTCAAATCTGTGCTTCTGTAACTCATACAATTACAACCAAACGTTACCCACTTGATGACTGGACCTATTCCTCATGAGAAAGTGATGATCATTTAATATATCACTCTGCATTCCACCCAGTGGACTGTACCAATACCGTTTGCATACGTAAGTTAGCACTGCAGAGTGTCAGTTTTCCCATTGTTCAGCAGCTGAAAATGTATGGCAGTAACTGAGTCAGATTCTGTCTGCTGTCAAAAACAGATGACAATGAATGAATGGGTGACAGTCGATGACATTTTCCTCTTCTTGCATACTAATGATCATCAAGCATAAAATCATAAGTTTTGGTTAATCTGGGACTTCTAAAAGTCTGCTGAAACCTACTTTAAATGAGTGCTCAAGGGACAAGGAGTAGCCAACTGCTTGTGGACCCAATTGCCTAATAACAGAAGACTAAAACTGGAGATAAATCTGCAAGAAAAAAATGTTTAAATAAATAATAATTTTTTTAAAAAATCTAAGAAAAGAGCAGAACTCTGGATTGGAGCTTCATTCTTTCTTGTTTAGTTAATGTATTTTGGCACTGATCTATGGCCCCATCTCCTCAGTCAGCACTAATATTTAAACTAATATAATTCATTCAACTATGGGTAAAAGCTGAGGAATGATCATTATTTGGACCAGAAGACTGGTTCAACTATTTTTCACATAGACAATTTTTTGTTGCTGACATACCCTGCCTTGAATCTGAAAACTGTTTTTTTCATCAGTTTTGTTCTAAATTTGCCATGCCGCCTTCTTTATTTTGTCATTGGGTTTATTCTGGAGCTATGTTATTTGTCTAAAAAATACTAACACTAATTTGCTTTTAAGATAATTTTGATTTTAAAGGCGGAGATAATCTTTAAAAGTGGTTATATTTCAAGGTTTCATTATCTTATACTTAGTAAAATATGATCAGAGGGTGCAGCGTCATAACTGGTTAAGCCAAAGTAAACTTGTGCTACACATGAATAGAAGGCTCCTTCATTTATTTTTCATTCCAGGTTACATATTGCTGGGCTCAGAGGGTGACAGAGGGGCAGAATTGCTAACTATCTCCTCTGGCTGAGAAGTAGCTAAGAAAAGAACTAAGAGTAAACAAAAATTGAGACAGGAAGTATCTTTTTAGTATATATTAGTGCTTTACAAATGAAACCTCTAAGAGATACAGATTTCCCAAGGGCTGACAGCGTGCAAACCATATCCCATGATACACGCCCCATGCACACTTGCTGCTGCTCCGGGGCTTGTATATCAGCTGAACTATGCAAACATTACCACAGCATAAATGTTTAATAATGGAGTGAGACAATGTGATTGATATAACTAGAAAGCAAATCCAGTCGTGTATTGACTGCACTATTCCACTTCCCCTGCAGCCTAACTCTGGGACTTAATGAAACAAAAGGAGTACATTAAATTTATGCTGACCAAAAAACACCACCAAAGCAGGGATCTTTAGCTATTCTAGGAACCATCTGTTAAGGTTAGTTAGCTTAGAGCAGCAGTAAGCCAAAATCTTTATGGGGAAAATATGTGATGATGTAATGTGGTCATCCCAAATGCATGGTTATAAAAACTTTATAGCACACCACACTGCAAGGCGCTATAAAGATTTTATGGCCATGCATTTGGGATGAGTGCTTTGCTCATGAGTGATGGAGCCACCAGTGAGTTATGCAAGTCTTTGCCAGAGGAGTGGCACAGAACATAAACATTTTTATAGCACTCCACACCACCTCATGCAGTAAGTTGGGGATGGACCCTTGAGCAGTGATTAGAAACAATGTTATATGAGGAGTGGCAGAACTCATTTCCATCACCAACACCCTACAGCAGCCATTTATATAATGAATTTCTGTCAATTCAGTCTGTACTGTTGAAATGTGACTTACAGATGCCCGTGCTTCTGCCGTCACCACAGATGTGATGGTCATGTGCTCAGGAGGAGTAGGGAAGACAGCAGTGGCCAATGTCCTGGCAGACTTAACATCCCTCTTCTCCCGTACCTTCTGTACCCCTGTGAACATATTGCAGAATTAAGCCTAAATTACTCTTCTACTTTCCTTTTGACAAGCTCTGTGCTTTGTGGATTTTCTGTGTATCAAGTTATCCAGCCAATATACAGCACAGTTTCTATGATAAAATTGCCCCGTACAAATTTGGGCCCCATAGCTACACAGTGACCTTAATAGAACACAATCGCTGTCCCCTTCCCCACCTTACACTGGGCAACGTTATCCAACAGCCACTTCCTCAGAGACCTACTTGAAAGGAAATGCTGCTATATATACCCAGGAATTCAACTCATGTTAAAAGAGAGCCTGGACCCACCTCCAAAGAAACGCTTGGGAAATTAGCCAGTCTGGAGGCCACTATTCAGGGTCTGAAGCTGATTATTTGAAGCAAACAAAACTAAACCTCTAAAATTCAAAGCAAGCATAATTTTCTGAAATTGTTTCATTTATGCTTTCATGCTTGTGTGTTGTATTTGTCTCACTTGCATGCAACAGTGGTGGCCTTCTCTGGAAAACAGAATTCAGGATGCATTTTGCTGTTTCTTCCATGCATCCATAGGCACAGGCCATTTAACAAAGAACTGGTCAGTACATATTAGTCTCCCCGGTCATCCTGATCAGGGGAAGTTGGCAGCCACACAAGGTCTACCAGACCCTTTTTTCAAAAATGGTGTTTACTTGATTTTTAAAAGTTTTGTATTCTTTCTTCTCCACAGTCTGGTCAAACTATCCACCAACGAAGACAGACTATTTTGAACTGCATGCTTTTCCTGCCATATTGCTCTCTTTGGCTGTTGAAGTACTACTGGGATCTGCTACCAGCTTTACTATTTTTGAATACTGGGAATTTGATTTGTGAAAACAACTATTATAAAAAGATGTTGCAGCATGCACACTTTTGTTACATCCATAATATATTTGTGCTGTATGTATATGTGTATAAAACATATTTCAGTACTTTAAGTAAGGAAATAAAGTGCAGAACAGATTGAACAGCAAATGTTCTTCAACCTAGAGAGAGATGGAAGGGTGCATTCATCAAATGGGGTGCATATTCTGTGACAAGATTAGAAAGTACTACAAATGAGTACAAAAAGAATACAAAAGAACAAGAATAACTGGGAAAACAAGACTGAGTAGTTCATACTGAGCAAGAACAACAGGCAAAATATGAAAAAAGCAAAGCAAATTAGTTAAGATGTGTCATATGGGAAGTATTCTTCTGCTGCTGCTGAGTACAATTTTGATATGAAAAATACTACACAAAAAAATATTACTTTTCTCCCACAGACTTGCAACTTGTGCGTTCTGTTTTAGAGGAAAAAGTAAAAATTTCTGCGTTCCACCTCTGTTCACAAACGAAAAGCAACAAAGATGCAGGGAGCTGATTTGTATTTCCTGTTGTCGTGCATCAACAGAGCTGTTTAATAGGTTCCAGTCACCAGAGCAAAACTGCGGAAAACACAGGGCTTTATGAGTGGCAGCGAGGTCCGGTTCAAAGACAGTCGACTTGCTACGGTACAACTGAAGTCTTAATTTGACTCGAGCAATTACATGGGAGAAAAAAAGAATCCAGTCTGAACTTCAAGTACAGGTTATGTTCATGGGGGCTGACAGGCAGGAACAAAATTAAGTGTCTTTTTCATTGCTCAGAGAAGACATTTGATATGGAAATAATTTAGAGATGATAGGCACGGAACCGTGCAGTGCCATTTTTAGAATCATTTTTCAGCATAAAGCTGCACCTTAAACTGCTGCCAGATAATCAAAGGATTTGGGAGCACCAGATGATACTACTACTACCTGACGCTATTACTCTTCTGCCAGAGACTATCAATTTATGTCACTGAAGAGAAGGAAAAGCAAGCAAAAAAACAAAAGAAGACAGATGAAAAGATGAACCAATTGCTCTCTCTTTCATCCACTGGCGTGATCTAAGGGAGACCCTCCCCAGCATATGACTTCACAAAATAAGGTTAATGAAGTCCAGAGCCACCTGCACTGGCAACCTATGGCTCAAATGCTTTGGGAGGTGTTCCTGAAGACTATACCTGTGCCTTGTTGCAACAGAGAAACCAGTGCTTCGTGCCTCACCTCGGACACCTTTCTGAATGTCTAACCTCCCCCTGTGACAACTTGTAAGCTTCAACAGTGTGGGACAACCCTATCAGAGATTAAGTAATGTTGGTGGAAGACATCCATTAATGACTAGACATGGCTGTCAGAGCTGCATCTGGGCTGTGCATGGGTCTTATTTAGCAGAGCCTAGTGTAAAAAGGGAGAGCCTCTTTCATACCGTTCATTATGGCCCTATCAGCACCAAAGCCAATTCAACAAGGGGAGCCAGCACATGACTAAATTGAGCAAGACAATATTTAGAAACATAGTTAGAAGGCAAAGGATTTAAGGAGAGTCTTTCAAACAGGCCCAGGAGAGTCAGCCAGGCTCTTGCACCCATACAGACACCCTCCCTCAGAAGCTGGCAGCACGTTCTGCTCTGCCACTTTGAGGGAAGCTTATCTAGCTTTGCTCGCAGTGAAGCATGAGATTAGATTAGACAAAATATTCACATGGCTGTTTCAAAAACCTTTCTCTATTGCTTTGCTCTATTGCTAAATGACAATGGCTCTGTGTGAAGAAGGATGCTGGTCAAATACCACAGTGCTTCAGAAGCCGTGCCTGAAACCTTGCTGGAAATACAGGATGTGAGGAACTCCCTGAGGTAGAGCAGTAACCCTACATGCTTGTCCTTGAGATGAAAGCAAAGGGCCTGGATTGGGATATAACAATGAAATCTCACAGAATCATCATAGAATGATTTGGGTTGGAAGGAACCTCAAAGACCACCTAGTTCCAACCCCCCTGCCATGGGCAAGGACACCTTCCACCAGGTCAGGTTGCTCAAAGCCTCATCCAGCCTAAGAGCTCCTTCCACAGCGATGAGCATGGTAGTAAATTAATCATCTCTAGGTGCCCAAGCGTACAATAACAGGAGGTGTTATGTCATGTTGTCATGTCACACCCAGAGACTTAGTGGCCATTGACACTTTTGTTTTCTAAATGGACATTTAATACAAGTTTGCTTTTCAAGACCTGTTGGGTATGAAAAAGAACCCAGACATGCACAGCTCACTACCATGCTTTTATCAATACATGGCTCAACATGGAGCATCCCTGGCTTACCACTGGGAGTCTGAGAATACTGTAAAATAGGCTGAGCAAATTAAGCACAACAACTAAAGAGATTGACTACTTCTCAAAAAAAAAATGTCAAGTTCTTTGATTGTTCAAACCCCATCTTCTGTCAACAGACTGCTGGTGAAAATTAACGCTCTGAGCTCTGCAATGGGATTGTCAGTGCACAGTGCTAGGCTTCCTTGATGTTCAAGGTGGACAACTTGCTAACTCACAGTGCAGACCTCTGCCTTTCCATTATCCTTGCATATTATTTTAAAATTATCATTTCTCTGATAACATCCTGCTTACCTTGACAGCTAAGGAGAGATTTGGCTGCTATTATCTTACTATTCAGAAATATGCACATAAAAGAAGAAGGAAGACTATCAGAACTAAAGGGGACAATATGTGGAATCCAAATTTGAAAGCTTCTGTAAATATACCCATTAATCTCATGATTTAAACCAGTGTGTTTTCTTCCTCAGTAAACAAAGTGGAATTAAAATACCACTAAACTTGCTTGAGCAGGTGTGTTCTGGCTTCTCCTTCTATGTGATAAGGAACTGAAAAAGGTTAGGAAGGTGAGAAAGAATTAACTATGTGTTGCCAAGCTGAGTGATAACACAGGACACAATTGCATCCCAGCACTTCAGACTAGCCTGTGAAATCTGGATTTTGTATGAGTCCAGATTTGAGATGTGGCTGGTTTAGGATCCAGTGTCTCCCTTTTGGAGGACATGGTGCAGAAGGAGTTATAGAGGATAGCATGAGAGTAAATAAGAAAATCAAGTTAACATTTTTAAAAAGATCAAATTAAGATTTCTTCTGACCATGGACAATCCCCCAAAGGGAAGGGGTAGACTCCCTTTTATTTGAGCCAGTTAATCTGTTCAAGACCTATAATCTTGCACTGACAGACCAGTGGGCTACATGACCGAAAGCTTTTCGGTTTGCTATGGGCCAGGATTTTCCTCTCCACTTGCTAATATAATTGTCCTGCAATTTCAGATTGACATTGTTTTAACTGAGAAGGGGGCCATGTAATCTGACCAGATGAGATTCTCCGAGACAGGAGTTGAACCTTGAGCTTATCTCAGCTTGCCACAGCTCTCCCTCCACTGTGGAATAGACTAGACGAAAGTGTCACTCTGCCAGCACATCTCTCATCAGCTTCCAGCAGCACGGACAAACCCCACCACTATCTCCAGGCAGATGGTCCTAAGCTCCCTTCAGGTTGTTCCAAATATCCACATGTTATTATGTAAAACAATCTAAATTTGTAGTGGAATACCAAAGGTGAATTTCAGTTTGCCTGTCTCACTTCATCACCATAAACAGTAAAACTTTCTGCTTGGCCCTGTGATCCCTCAGAGGGGATCACATCATGAGATCTTCAGCTTCTACCCAGTTGCAAGTCATAAAGAAACAGATAAAGTGATTCATCTTGCTGTCTTATCTGAAGGAAAACATTTCCTAACAAATGACAGAGCTGAAGATGAAAACCCTGAGGCTATAGCTATACTAGTAAAGGAAACATGCCAGGGCCTGTTTTCTGGCTCTGAGATCAGCTGGCACAATGTGGCCATGTGTCTCCTACTAAGTTCTCTTAGCTTCCAAAAGAGGGTCATCCAAACTGCTGTAGCAAGGGTGCCTAGTGTATGCTAAGCCCCACAGTGTGCCTGGAAACTGAGAAAATCCTAGTTATTCTATGTGAAGAGTGCCAGGAACTATTTCAGCAAGTGCCTGGGAACATTGTGACATTGTTTAATTCAGCAGCATAGGTGCAGAATAAGTCTCAATTAGTAGAATTAGATTTAAATCTGTAAAATTAACAGCAAGGCAGGGAGTTAGACCTGGGACTTCTATATATGGGAGTATCTTTAAACTGAGTGACTCTTTATAAAAAGGAGACTCACTGTGAAAGTCACAGTAGGATTAAATGTCCTGATATTTGAGAGATGTTCAGGTCTAGGTTATCTGGGTCTGAGATGATGGTTAAAGTACATCTCTAACTTATAACACTCCTCTGACATCAGTTTTGAGTAATGGGTATAAGGTATTTTCCCTCTGTAACCACAACTGTAAATATTAATGCTAAGAGACTATTTTACAGTGTTGCTTCAGTAGAATGAAACGATACAGAATTTATTGTACCTGGAGAGCTGAAAATCTTAAAAGAAGACTGAAACTGACCTTAAATAGCTCCTTGCTTATGAATGATAACACTACCAAGTCCTTGTATCCTGGTCTGCAAGTTTACAGATGCAGACTGAAGCACACAGCACCAGCACACAGTTACTGCAAACCACCTCTGATTAGGTAGTCCTGACTACATCCAAACATTTAATCAAATGCTGAGCAAAAGATCAAAGGGAATTAGAGATGTATAGCTCTGAAAGGAAGACCAGATTTCTTTCCTCTTTGCCTCCTGTGATCCCCAATTCCTTTTAAACCAGTAGGAATTCCAGAAGACTCTTGCCAGCAACAAGAGCTGGTTCTGCCTGTGCTCCTGAGCTGCAAAAAGAAGCTGTTCTCAAAGTTTAAAATCTATACGGTCCTCAAAAATCTGTATATTCGCTATGTTCTTAAAGTTAAACCTACTCAATGTGCAAAGCACTTTACTTGGCTACTCTAGAGAAAAGCAACTCGCACAGGGTAAGTAACCAGGAGCAAAGTGAAACGTGGAGCATGGCAGCTGCTAAGCACAGTCTAGTCAGGGTACCAGATTATTTTGTCTCTCCAAAGCCCTGTGATTCCCCTAAGTTTCAGGGGTGCAACCGCAGTTCATATTGCTCCTACAGCTATTGTAGACGTGGGCATCGTCCCTGCAAACCCTTCTACTTTTGCAAATAGGTATGCATAAGCAAAAGGCTGCACGGCCATCTGTTTCTCCCTAGGGAAGAATGCAATCTCACTTTCCCTTAATGCAATAGCATTAGCATAATCTTTTAGAGAGGACTATCAATAAGGATAGCAGCAAGCACCCTGGCCAAGCCAGTCCTCTGCAAGGTGAAAGTACTGTCCGAGTGATAAAAAGCCCAGAGGCAGCATGCCGGCTGAGGGACAGACCAACGTCTCAAGAGCACAGTGGTTAGAAGTCTCATCAAATTTCTTCTTATTCACAGGGATATCTGAATTAGGGACACATTGCCTGGGTTGTTTTTCCTCTCTGCCTGTTTGCACTATAAATCCAAAGTCCAAAATTTAAATGGCTACTTGACATGTCTGTTTTAAGCAATTTCACCTCAATAGACTTCCTTCAGCTTTGGTTGTTTACCAAAGCTCTGACCCTTGAACTTTATTTCCTTACTAATCTTATCTTTTAGAGAACTCGAGGAGGCTGACATATGGATCAGTGTCACCAGAGTGACTGAACAAGGTAAACTTAATAATCCAGTCTGAGTTTTTACATATTTACATAGAGGGGTGAAGCAAATGCAGGAGACTAATCTATGTTTGATCTTAAAGGACAGGAGAACACGCTGTCCTGATTTTGCTAGATGGAGACCTTCTACTTTCTCTAACAATCTCCGTATTGCAAAATCCTGAAAGAGATATAATAAACATTATTTGAAAGATAAATGAATAGTTCATTTCAAGGCAATAGATGTATGCTGAGCTAAATATAAACTTGGTAACAAAAGGCTGAGAAGTTATTTACTTAAATAAAAGTTACTGACAGGTTAAAGTAATTACTTTAAGCTTCTTTTTCTTTATTCTGTAATATTTTTTCCTCTAAATATGGCTCCTCTGCTTTTGCTTCACAAACATTAAAATAATCTTGTTTCTGCTGCAGCGGAAAGAGAGAAAATGTTAGGACTGGTAGTTCAGAAGAATAAGGCAACATTATGCCTACTTCTCCCTGTTCCTATAGATCTGATTTCTGTTCTCTTCCCATTTACTGAAGGTTAACATGAGAAAAGTCAACACCCATCACCAAAAATAAAGTGTCAAGAAAACAGTGGAAGCTCTCTTTACATTTGCAAGAAATTCAGATTGAGAAGTCAAAGTGGGAGGGCAAGGAGGTACTTTCCTCCAAGGCAAAACTTAAATGTCAGTATAGATTATCAGTTAAGGCTGTGTTATTTTGTGCTCTTTCCTATGCCAAAAAATCCAAGTACAAGCATAATTATAGTAACAAAAACATGGATACAGGATAGGTTGCCAGTGTTATTTTCTTCAGGGAATTGGTCTAAGCAGTATAAGAAATCTCCCTTTACTGATATATCTGCACCTACATTGGAACATTTGGTCAGTACAGTTATAACAGCAAACCTTTCCCCGTGTTGGGTAAGACCTAGTTTGTAAATCAGAGAACAGAGAAATCCTTATTTATTTACCAAAGAAAGGGCAGAGAAAATACTTACGTTGATCCCAGCTTTTAAGAAATGTTCAGCCTGTATGCCATGAACGAGTTACACCTGCAATCATTATTTACATATGTGAACACACAGCTGCTGCTTTTTTTCCTGTAGCTTTATTCTCTAAACACAAGGATAGTCCTGTAAGCAGGCAGACACCAAGGGCCAGGTTGCACAGCTCAGAGTCTTAAGTGTTATGGTATAGGCTTCTACTGGAGAAGATCGGATCATTTTATAGGTGTCCCCAGTCTGCAATAGACAAAAGCAAGGCTAAAACTTACTAACCAGTCTAGCAATGCCAAGGCAACTGGGCTGGTCACGCTGGCGTCCATCTGCTCTGGGCAGGACGTGTTAGGTAGAGGGTACTACTGTGAAACACTGTGCATGTCACAGAATCACAGACAGGAATGTCCTTGTGCTTCATGTTCACCAAGTCCTCTAATGACTGACATTTCCTGAACCAGACAGCATGGAGGGACTTGATACCATATCTAAATCACAACTGGGCACTTATTTTTCTGCATTATGTCATTCCCTATACTCTCACTGAGAACAATTGTCAAAACAGAAATAAAGGAATTGCATAATCACTACCAGATTATTTCCAAATAGGCATATAATGATTGTGCAAATCATTACCATACATTGGTTCTTATTATTTCTTTCCTAGAAAATTTCCCCATATCCACTATATCTCTTTCTAATTGCTACCAGAAAAAGCATTTCCACTGTTCAAATCCTGAGTTCTTCTCCTTGTCTCACCATGTGAGAAAACGTCTCCCAGTTCCAAAATCCATTAACTACTTCTTTGTAAATATTCCCTAATTTCATGAGAGCAATACAGCGTGACAGCATAGGAAGGGGAGCTAGAAACTGAGAGCATGCAAAATGCCAAGCTTAAGTCTTCATGCAAAACTAAAAAAGAACTTTGGGGTTGGGTTCTATTTTTCAAAAAGTTCCCACCTTCAGCTTTTTTAAATTTTCATTTGATTTCCCGTATTTTCTGATGCTGGAAAAATACACAAGATCAGAGCCAAAATAAAGAAAGAGCTGGTCCTAATGGTATGCTCAGCAATTTTGGAAACAGGAAGTCAAAAGAATTTGGGTTTGCAGACAGAAAACATATTCATATTCTTTAGGTATTTTTCAAAACTGAACTTCGAATATTTTTGACAGGTAAGCTTTACCAAAATAGGTACCTTCATGTTTAACTGGAACCCTAATCAACTCATATGCAGCTTTTTTCCTCATTACACGGTATTGTACTATTCACACAGCTTTTGCCTTTAGAGATACATGTGACTCCTACACTTCCATAGCAGATATTAATGTAAGTGTATAATTAAATATCCAGTTCTACCAATTTAGCACACAACCCATACAAAAAACTGTTGGGCTTCAGTCCCACAAACTTTTTACATATTAAGAAAATCAGTTTCCTTGAATTATATGGAAGTGAGGTGCATAAAAGGTTCCCACCGCATGTTTACAGAACCACATTGTTAGCCACACACTGACATATGCTCTTTATAGATTTTATAGGTATGAAGAGAGCCCATTTATCACTGATTTTTCTGCTGGCAGGATGCCACTCATACTATTTCATTTGCAGTAATATCTCCTTTCATGATCTGCTCTGCTCAGGAAGGCTTGTTCTGAATTTCTCATTAGTTTAGAATGAATGCTCATGTGTTGTAAAAAAAAAAATAACATCTTCCATTGCACTTCCTGCCCCTTCTCAGCACATCCCTGCCCACAGTGAGGCACAAAGGAGCTCAATGCCTTTCTTTCGGGCTGAGCTGAGCACATGCCAGCGCAAACGTGTCCCTCCTGAAATGTGAACAGCAACAGCCAGATGCCATCACCCATCCATCCCAGCGCTTGACCACTTCTGAGAGCAGGATGCAGGGACAGCCAGAACTCTAGTCAGACACAGACCATTTCCTTTGCCTACATTTGTTGCTCTCACACGTCAGATGGGCGAGAGGCAGCTCTCAGAGGACAGGAGGATTTGGCAACAATGATCTTTGTTAGTGACATGGATGATGGCGTTGAGTGTACCCTCAGTAAGCTTGCTGGTCACACCAAGCTGTGTGGTACAGTCGACACGCTGGAGGGAAGGGATGCCATCCACAGGGACCTGGACAGGCTGGAGAGGTGGGCCACTGCCAACCTCATGGAGTTCAACAAGGCCAAGTGCAAGGTCCTGCACCTGGGTTGGGGCAATCCCAAGCACAAGTATAGGCTAGGTGGATAGAAAGTGGATAGAAAGCAGCCCTGA
>NW_010245620.1:0-10429 GCF_000690775.1 Eurypyga helias | reverse complement strand
CCAACTCCTTCTCCTCAGGGCTGCTAAAAAGGAGCTTGCGATCTGAGAACAAAACAGCTAGCATCCAAAGTAAATTAAAACAATTCTGAATAAAAAGAACAGGCTATTATTAGTAGTAGTATTAGTAGTAGTGTTGTTGTTGTTGTTATTATTTCCTGTCCCTTTGCTGTCTATTAAACTCTTTTTATATCAACCCACAAATTGTTTCCAATTTTCTCCCCCATCCCACTTGTCTGGGGAGGGGGAAGCAGCTGTGTGGTGCTTAGTTGCCAGTTGGGGCTAAACTATGAAACAAAAGTGAAATACAATGTGAAGTGAATTTATGTGAAGCTTCATAAAGATGTGAAGGAGACTGAAGAGAAGAAAAATTAAAAAAACCCAAATGCTCACACCTTGCCATGCTAAATGACAGCCTTAGCATACAGATTATGTTTGGCTTGTTTTCTTTATCTTTTCTTTTTTTTTTTTTTTTTTTTCCTCTAAGAATAAAGAGGAACCTCAGAGATCAGTACCTGAAAGCCTCAGCCTTGAATTGACAGTATACTCTGTTAGGAAAGGAAGCTGCCTTATGTACCAAATCTCAGAAAAAGACACAATATACAATGCTGCTTGTAATATAAGAGAAATCATTACATTGAGAGTGATCTTTTTAGTCTCTTTGACCAACAGAGAAAGGAACAAGCACCGGTACCAGGTGTTGCTGGGATACAGTTAAATTTCCTCATAGCAGACCATATGATGCTGTGGTTTAGGTTATGACCAGAATAATATTGATAGCACACCAATGTTTTAGCTGTTGCTGAACAGTGATTGGACAGCATCAAGGTATCTTTTGTTTCTCATTTTTCCCCCTCCGCAGTTTGGGGGGGCGGGGGGGGAGCGGGGCAGGGAAGAAGCTGGGAGGGGACACAGCCAGGACAGTTGACCCAATTTGACCAAAGGACTATTTCACCTCATATGTTGTCATGCTCAGCAAAAAAAGCAAAGCAAAAAGAGAAATTTGTTCACTACTTGCTATCAGCAGGCAGTTGTCCTGGGAAGCTGGGCTTCACCAGGCATAACTGTTGCTTCGGAAGACATAACCTTGTCCCTACCTTGATCCTCTTTTCACTGAGTTTATTGCTGACAAGGACCCCGTGACTTCCACTTGCAGTGTTTCCTTTGGGAAAAGGACTTACTGTTGTTGGGATTGGGTCTCTGTCTTAGGCACAGTCTCTTCAGAAGGAAAAGCCCTCCTTCCCTATTCCTCTGGTGGTGCTTTAGCTCCCTTCTGAAACATGTTTTCCCAGAGGTGCCACCATGTTGGCTGTTGGGCTCATCGATGCCTTGCAGTGGGTTAGTTTGAGCCAGCTGGAACCAACTGCATCCAGAAGAGTGCAGCCCTGACACCTCCTCAGATAGCCACCCTGCATCCAGCACCTGGGCACAGACACCCCATACATTCATTTATTTAACACAGCTAAGTGTTAAATAGGTATTTAACACAGCTATGATAAGTGAATATATTATTCTATGCAACAAGACATCCTTCTCAACCCCATTGCTCTGCAAGGCCTGTGCCTCCTTGCTTCTGTTACACCACAAGGCACAAAAGTGAATGATGTTTTTCTTGCTGTAGTTTTTGCGGAGGTTTGACTCACTGTAAGAGGTGGAGCAGGAGAAGTAGACTGGCTCCAAATACAAGGCAGCATTGCAGATGGTGGCTTAGATACTGCCCAGTGGTCTTTCTGGGCTGGCTGCCTAATAAAATGGTTAATAAAAAGGAAATAATCTTTTGATCAGTGATTTGTATCTTTGGAAAACAAGAGTTTGGACATTATTTGTAAATAACTATTTTTCCTAAGAGAAGTTTGCTGCCGAAGCTTGGTTAATAATTTATGTAAAAGAATGCTAATAATAGTATAGTCTCTATCACGAAGGATATTTTATTAGTATTTAGAAGGAAGTTATAATATAACTAATTATAACTAAGGAGGAATATGCCTTTGTGGTAGAGATCTCCATTATCAATATATTCAAATAAACACTCTTTGAATCAGCTGTAGTTGATATCAAAAGATGCTATTGAAAGAAATAATCACACAAAAAACATAAGCAATGCTCACCTACATTTATATACATACATGCACATACAGTCAAGTTATCTTCTGGATGACATTTCCAAATGTCCAGAGACATATCAGTACTCTCTTGAGCAGCTATTACATTTTTATTACAGTCAAAATCATCAGGCAAGCTCATACCATCTGGAAGAGAAAATGATAGTGGGTTCATCTAAATAAACATTAATGCTACCTACACACCTGAAAGCACAGCAGAGATCAGCCATACTGATAAAGGACATGACCCATAACTTTTCTTCTCCTGCTAAAGGAAATATCAGTGAAGAAAACAAAACTATATTTTCTATAATCTATAATCATACTTTCTAAAATCAGTAGATTTTCTTAGCTGTTGATATGACAACAGTTTGTTGGGGTTTTTTAACTGAAGAAAAATACACATTCAAATGTTTTAGCATCAATTGCAAGATTTCTGTATTATTTTCTTTTGATTTTCTCATTTTCCCTGCCTTGGATGATGAAACATGAAATAATCTTCGTATCTTTTGTTTATACTGCAACTTTCATTCTAGTTGATATTGATAAAGTTATACATTGTCAGTGAAAGACTTGGGGTCAGTCAGGTTGAATAGATACATTCATCCTCTATGATGCAAGGGAGTAGCAAAATTACAAGCGTAAGAAGTGTAAAATGAAAAGGTAATTTAAGAAACCAACAGCCGTTTTTTCCCTTCAGGTGACATGATCTTCTGTTACAGCCTGGGAAAATTCAAATAACTTCTTTTTTTTCCCTCTTGTGCTTTGCAGCTTTACCTCAAAATCCCCACATTTTTCATATCAGGTCCCTATTGACCATACATTAACAACATGGAAGTCAGCCATATGTTTGTCACTTAAGTGTTTAAACATTTATTGTTTGAAACTCAGTCTTGTTTATTTTTCTCCTGTGATTATATATTTTAGTGCACCTTTAGCTCTACAATATAAAGTCCATAAATCTCAGCCCACAGGTGCTAGAAACATACCAGGATAGCCAATAAATATCTATGCATCTGAACATAGTAAATGCTAAGATAAATAGTGGATACTTCCAATAGAAACACGGGAAGTCAGCATCATGTATGTTATCTTCCATAAAGAGCGACTTCTCTCTTCCTTTCCAAGACAGAATAAAATAAAATAAAGGATCACCAACAAAGGAGAAAAAAAAAAAAAAAAAAAAAGAAGGAAGAAATCCATAAAGGCAAGATATCCATGAACAATTCCTCTACAAAATCTCCCTATTTTTTCTCTTCTCTTTCCATTATGCAAAAATACTGGCAATGGCAATTAGAGAAGATAAGTGAGACAATCCTAGAAAGTGAGTTGTCATATCCCACTGGCCCTAATTAAAATGGTTATTGTGTGGACAGGATTAGCTTTTCTCTTTTATTGCTTGGTGTAAATCTGAAGTAAGTGTATTGGTTTCAGCAACATTATTCTGGATTTAAAATTATTTGAATGAAACAGCAATCTGTCCTTGCCTGTTTAAAGAATACTTGGGATTTCTCCTAAAAATGTCCTGAAGTTTACGGTTGCAATTTCTTCTTGACCTGTCAATTTTTTTTCACTACCATTAAAGCTTTTAACAGTCCTATAAATGTTCTGTGATTTCATTCTTTCTTATGCAGTTCTTGATCAAACAGGGACTTAAACTTTCTGGTTTCACCAAATTGTTTTTGTTGCTATTTTAACTTTATGCATTTATTTATGCTTACATGGCTTTTTTCTTCTTTTTTTTTTTCCCCTTCTAATATGACCTACCAAGAATAGATTCTCCCTTTTCCACTCTTGATTTTTCATGAATTATTGAATTTTGGCCATTTTTATTCAACTTGTTTCACATTTCCTCCAAGTCAGCTTTTCTCACAGTGCAATATCTTTATGTTTCCTGACCTCTCTACAGAACCCCATCAGCATTTCAAACTTAATGATATTATAATAATGGAATCCTATGTGCTTTCCAACTTTAACCTTGTTTATCTTACAGCAGTAGCCTCTTTTTCAATTATTTGACCCTTCTGACCTCATTTGCTGCTTTTTCAACTCACTGTGTAAGAAAGAAATGTTTCCAAAACTCTTTTTGTAGCTTTCTTGTTTCAATTTCTCTACCTGTGATTTTCTTTCAACAAAGAAAATAACAAATAAGTACTGTATCACTTTTCTAGACAGCCACATTTTGCATATAAATCTTATGTATCATTTCTTTATACAGCTTAGACCTACCTGTCTATAGCAATACAAACTGTCTTTTCAACAAGAAATCATTTTTACCTTTTCAATTACTTAACTTAGTCTTGTCATATCAGTTAAAAACACTTTAAGGAATTAGAAGAGTCTCTCCGACTGGTATTTCTGGCTTCACATATGCTGTCATACACTGGTCTGGTAATGACACATAATTTAACAGGCTACTTAAGAGTTGTCCCTTCAAGAACAGAGGCAGAAGACAGGTATCACTATCAAACCTTGGATATCCATACTAGCACTGGGTAGTAGATGCAATTTTGGAAATAGCTGGCAATAAAGCAGCAAAAATAGAAAGACTGAGAATTAAGCAACCAAATGAGAGTTTCCTGTCAGGTCAGATTGCCAGTGATATTTATGGATTTTAGGAATAAAAGTAATATTAATGAGCAGAATGGGAGAATGCCGTCACTGCTGATAGAGGTGTAAAATAGAGTGCAAAATCCAATTTTAAAAACATTGGACAATTGTCTTCAACAAGCAGACTTAAAGACAATGACAGCCACAAAAGACATACAAGCCAGGATTTCACATAACAGCTTTCAAAATGCATTTTATGTTCTTCAGCTTGATATATTCCTCTGTGACATACTGTGTCAAGCTGTGTCAACTGAACAGTTTAATCAAAGGCATTTCTTAAAATCAGAGCCAAGGAAAGTATTATTAGAGGAGAAAGAAGAATTTACAATGCATACTACCTGAACACACAGGAGAAGTTCAGACACGAGTTTGTGAGCATAGTTAGTGCCATACTCTATCCAATTCCACCTGCAGATATAGACATTTAACATTGTACAGTAGTAAAACTGTTCAGCTTATCAGTAAGATTATCAAAGAAATAAACATTTTGGTTTGGTTTTAAGCAAATGGTGATTGACACAGTTCAGTGCAAAAGTTTCAGCTGAGAAATGTAAGAATTGTTTTCCAAGAAAAAAGCTGATGTTTTCCATTTCAAATCCTTGCTTCAGGTGCATCATATTGATTAAATTCTTTTTGATTAATAAATTACCAATATTAGAGAATCTAGAGCATGACATTTGGTCTACAAATCACGAGACCTGAACACAGGTGGAGGACTTGAAAGTTATGGGTTAATTTTGATAGAATGGTGCATGAAATATCTTCTTCCAGATATTGG
Source organism: Eurypyga helias (assembly GCF_000690775.1). Lineage (NCBI taxonomy): Eukaryota > Metazoa > Chordata > Aves > Eurypygiformes > Eurypygidae > Eurypyga > Eurypyga helias. The sequence continues at coordinate 4,942 of NW_010245620.1, read as the reverse complement.
TTATAGAAAATGTTAATACCAATACTGTTAAACCAAAATAGTTAGAAGATCTATGTATAAACATAACATAAAAGGCAAATTTTATCGTCAGAATATTTATATTTATAAAATGCAAAAATACTATCAACCTTATTGTAAAGAAAAAAAGGAAAAAACTATTACGGTCCCCCATTCTGTCTAAGGGTGAAGAAGGGAAATGTTTAGGAAAATTTTTATTTTCTTGATTTCATCAGTCCAAGGGGAAAAAAAGGAGAACACTGAAGAGCTGCTGTTATTTATACTACATATGGCAATAATTTATACCAATAAGCATGTATTGATATAGGATAAGAATTTCAACTATGTATTTTCCTATTTCAGGTAAATTCCTTCTGTCACCTAATATAATTACTGCTGTAGATGTGAATGAAGGAAAACATGTTTTCACAGACTACTCACTTTAAATAAGTCGGAAACAACTGTTACGAATACTTGTTTTATTTGATATTGACCAACATATATAAGGGAGACCTTATAGCAGCCTTCCAATACCTGAAGGGTCCTATAAGGAAGCTGGGAGGGACTTTTTACAAGGGCCTGTGGTGACAGGACAAAGCGTAATTGGTTTAAATTGAAAGCAGGGAGGTTTAGATTAGATATCAGGAAGAAATTCTGCACGGAAAGGGTGGCACTGAAACAAAACAGGTTGCCCAGAGAAGTTGTGGATTCCGTCTCTCTTCAAGGTCAGGCTGAATGAGGCTTTGAGCAACCTGGTCTAGTGGAAGGTGTCCCTGCCCATGGCAAGAGGGTTGGAACTAGATGATCTTTAAGGTCCTTTCCAACCCAAACCATTCTGTGATTCTATGAACATGAACTGAACAGTGAATGATGCAGACCTCTTTCAGGTTTGTTCATGTTAAGGGATGGCTGAAAAAGATGAAGGTTACCAATAGCTCCATCATTATGCAAGCAAAGTATTCCCCTGTTAAGAGTAATTGGCGGTCAGTATTTGTGACCAAATACAAAAACCACTGCACATTCTAGGAGCTTCAAACAGGTTATAGTCAACAGGCAATAAAATATAAGTATTTCTGAAAGGTACTAACTTCACAGATAGGATAAACAAAAATTTTCAGAATTAAGAAATCTTCACCAGATTATAATTTTGGATAACTATGTCTTTAAATAATTTAATTTTAAACAGTTAGTCTACATTTACTCATTCCAAGAAGTAGTCTTTTGAAAGAAAGAGCAGTATTTGTAGGAAAAGATGTCCCTGTCCATGGCAGGGGGGTTGGAACTAGATGACCTTTAAAGTCCCTTCCCACCTAAACCATTCTATGATTCTATGAATTAAATGGTAGTAGTTGTGAAGGGTCCATGCAAGTGCTTTGTGAAGATGCAGACATTTTGTTCTTATAGGATTAATTGTATAAGGAAGAACCTACATAACCCTCACTGATACCTCATGCAGCTCTATCCCATAGACTGAATAATGTTCTGGGTATATAGCAAAAAATAATAATTGTATCATTATACTGCATATTGATATTGTTTATGTTCAAGGATGTTAAAATATTTCCTTAAAGACCTTCAAGTTCTTGAGTGTAAAACCTTCAGAATCCCCTTCTTCCAAAGCTTTCACATCTAAAATTACAAACAAAACTACAGACTTACCTTTACATTCATGGATCATCAGGATGGTCAGGTGCATTGCATAGATCTGTAGTACACGAGTTAGCAGAGGAAGTTATAGGAAGCAATCAACTCAAGGAAGAGAAGATTAACTGTGAAAATCTTGCCAACTTTTCACATCTTTCTCCTAAGAGCTGAAGAATGTATTTCAGTGAGCCTTTCTTACCATAAACCAGAAGGTTATATCAACATATAAATATATAATATGGCTATACATTCATATGTCTATTATTATAAAAGTATGGGCTCCAATGCAACATTATTTAATTTCCCTTAATTGGATTGGCCTTATCTGGGACCTTCACCGACACCCTCTGCCCACATTGCACAAACTCCATTTCATTCAACTCCTTCATTCAGCAACTCCAAGTTCATTCCTCCCATAGGTGTGTTGTCCTCTGCTCATCTGGACATTGCCATTGGGCTTGCTAGAGGGATCCTGGCCTTGATTTTGCTTAGTTATCACTAAATGTTTGGGAGAACCTGTTAAGATCACTGCTCCTGTGTGGCTAGTGCAGTTACTGTGCTCTGATGAACTTGGCTCCTGGATGTTCTTCCCTTGTGGAGCGGCCTTATGGTATTGTTGGACAAATGGGATATAGGAAAACATGTGCAAGGAACAGAATTGAAAAAAGATGTACAAATTAAAACAAAAACAAAAAACACCACGGTGATAGACACCTACTCATTAGAAAACTGCTGTTCTGGCTAAACAATGTCCATGAAGTCTAAAACCTGTGAAAAGCTAGTATAAAGCCTGTTGCCTGCCACCAGTGATGGCAATATTTGTATTTCATATTGGATACGCTTATTAACCAGACCAGCTTTGCCCCATTTCTTCAAATCCTACTGTGTGTGTTTAGGGCTGTAGCTACTTTAAATCTCTGCTCTGTAGTGTAAGTTGCAGATACTTTTCAGCAGCTTTCTCTATCCTTAGCCACCCATTCAGCGAAATTGCTTTAAGCCTGAGGGATGCTGTTCAACCAGAAGGATCAATATTTTGCATGAGCACATACTGATAGAGGATTTAAGAGGAATGGTTATTTTTCTGAAACTGCAGAATCAGGGAACTGACATTATTGTGAAAGCTGATTGAATTATTCTAAGCTGTAGTAGTAACATAGAAACCTTGTTCTCTTGATGGCTCATTTGAAAACAGACAATGATTTTGAAAAGTATTTTCATCATTCTAAATTACTCAGACATATTATGCATTGTAGTCTCACCCTATAGACTGACAGGAAATTATTCAGCATTGTCTGAAGTATTGAGTGTTCTGAATTTGCTCATGTAAAACTTCATTGGCCCAGATTCTTAATTGGGCCAATTCTTAATTCTAGTAATTCAAGACACTCATTTGAAAGAAAGCAGAAATTGACTTTATGATGACGTAGCACTTATATAGTAGTCAAAAGATGATTCATTCTTTTCAACTTTACATAATTGTCAGCTGTACTTTTTCATCTATCTACACATTTTTATGTCTAATGGCTGACACAATTCCTTCCTAGAACATAAAAACTAATTGAATACACTGCATTTATCTTGAAACATGCCTTTTGAGAACTTGTACAGGTGATCTGATCCCATCTCAATCCCAAGGGATACAGATTGGAAAAAATTCCTGTGTATCAGTTAGCTTATATTCTCTCCCTTAGTTCCACACCATGCAGGCTACCACTGAAATGTCACCATCTTATGAAATAGCTGACTTCGACTGTTTTGACGAGAAAGAGTGGTTTAGTTTCTGTTGTACATGTCAACCAATTAAGATCTTTATGTGCCAGGGATGCCACCTTGGACACTATTTTTTTACTCATGAAAAAACAGATTTGGAGTATTCAGAAAAACAAACAAACAAAACCTTATCCCTCCCTGTCTCCATATATGATAATTTGAGATACACAATATAATTGTCTTTCTGTAAGCTCAGCTTCCTAATTTTTATTTTGTAGAATGCCAACCACAAATACATATAAGAGTGTACCTTGCATGTCTGTGTGTAGTGTAATGCAAAGGCAGCAAGAAAGATATAAATGACTCCTCAAAACACTTTATAAGATGATGACACAGTGAAAAAATATGAGATAAAGTCCTTTGATTTGCGTTGATTTTATGAACTAGTAAACCAGCCTCTTATAGACTGTCACTGACAATTTATATTATTGAGTTATTTCCAAAACTAATTCTGAGTACCTGTGTTGCACAACTTTTTCTGTGAAATGTTATCAGGAAAGTCAGTAGGCAACAGAAGAGAAAGGCCTATGTTCAAATCCTGAAGTACATATTGTAACAACTAGTGGTCAAAGTGAACGAATTAACTGATGTTGGTTATTCCCATAAAGTCTCTTTGTCTTGTTAAAAGTAAATAGATTTTTCTTCCATCGATCTTCTTTTAATATCACTTTTAATATCATAAGTACAAAATGAAGCCCAGTGATATTGTCTGCCCTTTTTTAGTCAGTAAGAAAGATACGGAAAATTAGAGAACCTGTGAAAGTGCTTTACACTAGTTACCACATCTTTTGATAAATTTTGTCAAATCACAAGTTATATTCTCTTGTAATTATTTCTTTCTCCATTTTAAATATTGCAATAAGCAGTGTTATTGTTGCTCTAGATTTTTCACAACCCTTCATTATTATTTTTAAAAAGGAAGAAAAATAAATGTAAATAATCTAAGTTAGAAGTTTAATAAGGTGTTTTTATTTAACAGTAAAAAAAAGCAGACTCATCTAATAAAATTAGTGAAGGATTTGCAGCCCATTAATTTCAGTGCTAATTTGCTTATATAAGGAAAAATATTACTACCCATTGTTTTGCATCACAATTTATGTTGAAGTAGAAACCTGAAGTTAGACATGCACTTCTTGAGATTATAAACTACATAGGGAATATAGAACCAATAGCTATGACTATAACTCAGACTTGGCCAGATATGTTTAAATTTGAAGAACAGAAACATTTCTAAGTCAGTTCTGTAAGGAAAGTGACAGGAAGAAAGAAATCAGCCCATGATACCCATGAAGAAAATAAACCAGGGGCACAGCCCAGGAAACCATGACCTATTTTTGGTACAGTCACTAACAGAAACTGTGGTGGACATCTTTTGGCAGGGTTAGAAGGAACCTGTGAGGGCCTAGGGTGTAGAGGTACATAAATCTAGCAAGATATTAATAGCTAGTTTAACTCCAGCCAGCAAAATACCACGAAGTCACTCTCATACCTCCAACGCCACTTCTGCCAGTGGAGGGGGAGAATAGGAGGA
>NW_010245619.1:0-65065 GCF_000690775.1 Eurypyga helias | reverse complement strand
GGGGCGGTGGGGCACATGCATGTAGGTTCTGTTAATACCAGTAGTTAACTGTTCTCTTTGAACATTGGAGTTACTCTCCTGTCACAATTCTTGCTTCTGTTTGTTGCTTATAGGTAGTCCTTAAGCACAAATCAGATACATACAAAGGAAACTTGCACATTGAAATTTGCATTAGACTTTTCTTATAAAGAAAGATTTTAGTTACTTCACTGAAAGGAAATTGGTAAGACTGGTGGAATATCTTGGGAAACATGAGAACTCTTACTGCCTTATTGATTATATTTTTACTTTTATTATCTTTGACAAACATAGTACAGCTAGAAAAACCAAAACATTTTTTAGATCAGCTACAGGATTCCTACTTAGTTTTAAAAACTAAATACCAAAATAGGAAACTACAGATAACACAGCCTTAGAACCACTATAACCTCTTAGTAGAGTTAAGACTGCCCTCAAAGGCTACATATCAAAGACTGCCCCACAATACCACTGTAAAATGCTTCCCCCATTTTAAAGAAAAAAAAAAAAAACTGTACGCAGGCAAGTAACTTAAAGAGTGAGAGAAAGCCAGCGTTAAATACACCACCTTTGAGTCAGAGTATAACCAAGCCACAGGGTCAGTGTCAACTCCTAGAAACCGTTAATTAAGAAGAGACTGGAGGAGGAACCAGCATGGAGACGAGGCACGTAGTGCAGCACCGGCTGACAAAAGCACAGATGAGCACCTTGGCGGCACCTCAGTATTCCCCCCAGCTTTGCTGGGATTTCCACACCAAGTCACAAGAAGCAGCCCAGCCTCACCGCCGCCTCGCCTCACCGCCGCCTCACCTCCTTTGCAGTTGGGCACTTCCATATTCTTCAACCTCACGATCCCTAGAATTTAGGGTTTTTCATTAAGTACCTCCAGATAAAACAGGTATTACCAAAGGCATTACTAAAATTCACTGTGTTAGTCACACCTGCGACTACAAGACAGTTCTGAACTGCCATCTCCCACGACCTGGCTGCGCCTCAGGCACACGCCCAGGCTGTGAGGCACAGCCATGGCCTCCACACATGCCTCGGATGGCCACAGGCTAACTGCAGGTAGCTGCCTTACCCACCTTCAACTAAAGCATTAAAACCAACAAAACAGCACAAGAAAAGGCCAGTTCGTTTCCTAAGAACACCTTTTAAACCGAGCCAAACACAAACCCACCAAAAACACCCACACACCTTTTTTTTTTTTTCTTTTCCTCACCTGAGCCACAGGGAGCTGTCAAAGTCCTCTTCAACCAACCAGCACCACCATTCCCGTAATCAATTATTCAAAGTACTTCTTCACCAAACACATCACACCTCACCACTGACAAAGCACTCGGACAGACCCAAGCCGTAGGCCCAACTAGAGCTGCTGGCCCCCTCAGAGAGTAGCTGCACAGGCCAGAGCGAGCAGCCAGGCCTTCCCACCCCTACTACCCTCACGCTTTGAGGGGAACTGGCAAATAGAGCCAGAGCTGACCCTTTCCACCTGAAGGCAGGAACATGTTTGTTAACTCTGCCAAGCTGGTTATGTAAAGAAATACTCAGCTTAACTCCAAACACCTGCTGCTCCACACTAATAAAAAAGTGCTTGGTGTCCCTCCTCTGAGGCACCTGTGGTTTGTTTGTTTTCCAGTCCAGCTGAGAGTTCGTTTAGTTGTTTCTTGTGGTCTTTAAAACAGCAAAACACTACTGCAAATTTTTACTCTGTGGATATTTTTATAGCTGACCCTCATGACATTTGAGAATGATATATTTATAAATTAGAACTACATTTCATTGTTGGGCCACTTTTGGGTTTAAATTTCTAGTATATTTTTTTCTAAAAAAGTGATCTTAGTGTCTCAGTTTTTTGGATAACCATGACATACTCCGAATTATAAACCCATAGCTCTTAGGATAGATTGACAATGCTGTACATGTGCTCTCTGCTCACAGCTGGGGAAACAGAGGGTCAGGTAAGTGGAGGGGATGGCACCCCCCCCAGCTTGGAGCCCAGAACAGGCTGCTTTCCTGACTGCCCCCCACACAGGCTGCTGACTGTCCTGGCAACATTGGAAAATACCTAGTGATAAACCCAGAAGTACTGATGAAGAATCATAGGATCATTTGGGTTGGAAGGGACCTTACAGATCATCCAGTTCCAACCCCCCTGCCATGGGCACGGACACCTTCCACCAGACCAGGTTGCTCCAAGCCTCATCCAGCCTGGCCTTGAAGACATCCAGGGATGAGGCATCCACAGCTTCTCTGGGCAACCTGTCCCAGTGCTTCACCACCCTCTCTGTGAAGACCTTCTTCCTGATATCTAATCTAAACCTCCCCACTTTCAATTTAAACCCGTTATCCCTTGTCCTGTCACTACAGGCCCTTGTAAAAAGTCCCCCTCAGCTTCCTTGTAGACCCAATACTTACATCTTTACATTATTTTTACTTTTATACACTTGGACCAACATTGCTCTGCCACATCTCACATATGAGTTTATATTAATGCCTCAACAACCCACGCATAATTGCTTGATGGGTATAGGGCTTCAAATGCAACTTAGCAATAGACATTTCCCTAATGCCTTTGAAGAAATACCAAAAGGTACACCTGAATTTTTAAAAACTGTAAATAAAATGCATTGTATAGAAAATATTAGTAATAGATTGTACTCACTGTATTGTTTTACTTTCAGAGTTCTGGGGCCTGACTCCTTATGTTTAAATATTCAGAATCTGCTAACTACGGCAAGTGCCCAACATGTAATTCTTTTTGTATACGCAGAGTGCATTTTTTTTCCCTGCAGTTGTGTACTGTGCAAGAAACAAGGCACTAGCTAAGGAGGCAAATGATGGAAAAGGCTGAGTGCAGCCTCTTCTCTTTCAGTAGTATCAAGAGGAAGACCAAAACCTGAGGTAAGTCAAGGAAAGCAGACACGGCATGTGTTAGGTACTGGTTGCACCTTTTCTGGCATCAGAGGAGCTTTAAAATGAAAGGAATAAATATGAAACTGAATAGTCCGGAGCTTGTTCCACACTGGGTCTTCTTGTTCAAGCTTAAATCCATGTAATTTTATTTTCAGGCTTGTACAATGTTCTGCCTGTACACGGTGTGTACTGTGTCATCTCCTGAAATGAGACAGTCTTAAAAATAAAAGATCATCATAAACTTAACTGATGTTAAGCAACAGAGCAGGAATTGCAATATGCAAAAAACAAATCAGTTGAGCAGTATGGGGATGGAAGGACTCTAACTGATTTTTAATTTTGAACTGCAATTATTAGATTATTCTGCTTTGTTATGTATGTTGTACAAGGTCTCCTTATGGATCAGATTGCAGCATAAGGTATTATAGAAACACGTGAGCTCTAGACCTTCCCATGGGCAATTTCATCTTGCCTCCAAAATTTCCTTCAGTTCTGCATATTTATGAATTGCTTGAGTTTTTGTGGTATTAGGTCCTGAAGTTGTTTCATTAATTTACAACTTAGACGCAAATATGATGATTTTTCCAGCCAAAGACAAATAGATTGGATCAAGAGCAATCCTACTGAGTTCTGAGGTTCAAAGTAGGTGATCATGACGGGTCTCAGTTACAGACCAATGACGCTTTTTAATAGTATCCACATATAATTAATATAAGCATGTCTTAATAAACCATATGCTCACTCAGCTGTTATCTGCTGTATTAATAACAAGGCTGTCCCCTAAGGGACTCCAAAATGAATGTATATTAGACATATGTATCCTAATAACCAGAAGGTAACGCAGTTGTACTTGACTTACTTTTATGAAGTATTTAATACAGCATTATTTTAATGAATTTAACAAAACATATGTGCCTGGTGGCTCAAAATGCAGTTTATGGGATTGAAGGTAAGCTGAATATTGGGATAAAAAACCTGCACAAATGCCATTCCTTTTCATTACATATTAATAGCAAATGGGATTCACAATAACATGTATCTAATATTCTTACCACAAAAAAAAAAAAAAGAAAAGAAAGTGACTACAAGGCAATGTGCAACATAACAAAACCTCTGAATAAATCGCATCATTTGAGGTCTCATTTGCTGTCGCTCATTACCTTATGACATGGACTATAACAATACTGCTCTTCACACTAAAAAGCAGGCAACCCTATTTAACTAAAATAGTCAGCATTATCTCACACAAAGGTTCAGCTGATTGATCTGAATTTTCAACCATTTTTTTTTCTTTTTACTTGAAAAATATTGATTTATCACAAGCAATTTATTTTAAAACATCCCAGTTCACCCACACTTCTGAAAGAAAAAGGGGCAGAAGTAAGTTCTGGTCAAAATCCTAGAGTGAGAGAAGACATCTCTGAGTGGAAAACAGACAAATATTAACTGGAATAAAAATTCCTGTGTCTCTCACTTCCCGAAGGAAACCCTGATCACTGGATATTTTCCTGTTTTAGGATGGACCTCAATTTTCACAAAAAGCTTTGAGAGATGTCAGATGGATCCCAGTGTGATTTTTTAAAATCTGAATATGATTTTGTGGGATGGGAAAGAGGCATAAAGTTAGACATTCAAATTATACCACTCAATACCTTTTCAGTGCTTCTGAAACATTTAGTCATTTCACCCAGAACTAGGGGCTCCAATTCAGCTGGTCATACTTGCAAATTCAACTGCCTATTCCAAAAGAAAACTTCAGAGTTTTCTCCAATCAATATGTGTTTTCAGCTATAATACATAAAAACTGCAGAAGGCAGAAAAGTTGTCACTTCACCTGAGGCCACTGGAAGGGTTGTCACTGTCTTGAGCAGGTCAGTTTTACTCTCTCACAGACAGCGTGACTTATATCCCCAGCACTGAGAAATATCTTTCATCTCTCTCTTCCAGTCTCATCTCTAGCGTGGCAGTAATTCCACCCGCTTAAGATTTTAAGTCATTTTAATATGACTGAAGCATTTTTTTGGGGGGGTTTGACGGGAGGGGGGTGTGGTGGGGAAGCTGTTCCATCTCCATGTGTCCCCACAGGACAGGAAACAGGAATGTTCCTCAGACTCAGATCTTTGCCTACTAGCCAAAAAGGACAGAAAAAAAGGTATTTGCCTTTTTATTTGTAAACCTCTGTTACCACTTGCTATCTGCACATCTAGTAGTCCTCTCAGCGGAGGTCTTCTCTATGCCCATGACAAGGTCCCATATCAACTATATCTGGTATATAAATACTCCTGGGTGAAGAATTAATTAATAACTTTCTTATACTCTTTTCAAGGAATGCGTTCTCTCCCCTCCCATGTCTACATTCACCCCGTGCCACTTTCAAGTACAGACAGAAGTCTTGCTCTTTTTAAATTTTTTTTTGGCTTTGCTGCTGCCTTGGGTGCCCTGAGCAATGGGGAAACTGCGCGAGCATTGGGGGAACCCCAAGTAATAGGCTCATGTTGGATGAAACTTGCAATTATCATTCTACCCCTTACACAGCTCTGCAATGACCAAACTCTCAGAAAAGCTCAAAGTTACAGCTCCAGTTTTCTGAACAGAAGTGATCCCCACTTTACAAGATCCACTAATAGTTAACAATACACCTCTCATTTTGAATCAGATAAGGAGCAGCTGTTCTTTAAGTGTTCGTTTCAAAAAATGCATAGTGTTCTGCAACAAATGGTAATTAACTGTTAAAAGGGGAATATTGAGAGAGCAGTTCTCCAGATAAAATGCTTTTATCATTAATTTATAACAAGAAGTCGCAAACTTCAGAAGTAGATGCTGGAGTCATACAATAACGAAGCCTAAATATTCCGATCAAAACAACTACAGCAGGTTAAACATCTCCACTGGGCTAGGTTGGCTGAATTGAAATGTCTGGTCTCAATTGCTTGTTGCTGTGTTGTGCTTTCACCAGCTGACATGAGGAAACTTCTTTTCCTGACAAAAGACAAAACATTTCTGCCAGCTGAGGTGACATTGTGTTCATTCAATAATGATACAAGGCCCCGAGGTTCTTCAGCAAGAAAGATAACAAAGAGAATCCTCATTAACTAACTGCAGAAGAATGAAGGTCAACCCACAGAGAGAATTTCATGCTTACATGTCAGTTAGAACATTTGTTCTTCATTAATTCTTTAAACCCAAGCTGGGATATCATCTAGCAGCATTTTAATGTCCTGTACTCCATCAGAAATAACTCTTAGGATGTTATTTTCTTTGTACTATGCTTCAGAGTCTGTTTTTATAAGCACTTGACTTCATGTCTTTGGGCTCTAATAATGTTTTAGGACTGCAACAAGACTGGATGTAATACAGGTAATAATAGTTTGGGTATTTCAAGATGAAATAAATGAGGACTGCCATAATACATTCCAGGAAACTCACTATACGGACACATAAAAATGCTACCACTATTATTTATGTTTGTGCTCTAGTTTGGTAAATTTCTGTCAAGAGTATATTCCCCATAGAGTAGTATAATCTTATGCAAGATGCTATAGTTTCCAATACACATTAGTGAATATTACTAGCCAAACCATAGTAGAAATATTCATTATTGTTTCTTAGAACACTCACAAAATTCTGTTTTGTGTAAAGTTTCAGAAAATTTCATGATTCCTTAACTGCCACATCTTTTAATCACCTATTCATATTGGCCACATCCAGGAGATTTTATACTATCACTTTTCATTAGGCTTAACACTTGCCTTTGCTCAGTTTCACACTGGAAATCAGATAATACAAATTTCTTCAAGAAACACTCACCTCTGTCAGAGATTCCTCCACCCAAATCAAGATGATATATGTATCTTTCAGTATTTAAACCAAAAGCTATTACTCAGACAACACTTAATTATGAGAGTTAAGTGGGCTTCGTATTTCCAAATCCATGGAATTTATATTAGTTTGGATTTCCTGTCTCGAGACGCTTCTTGAATGCTGGGGATAATGTCTTCCTCCAATCCACACTAGTTTATTGAAGCTTGAGACAATGTAACCCATATACATGGCTACTGCTGACTCACACATCTTCACATTCTTCAATTAACATAACATACTCACAGTATTTTTATAGCAACAGTATTTCTGATTGGCTACTTCAGACACAGACACATGAACAGGTTAATACATAGATCAGTGAGCCTTAAAATTTTCTAAGTTCAGCAACTTTGTCCCGATGATTCCAAGTGTATTTATCATGTTTCAGACACCTGTCTTCTAGGGCACAGCTTTTTGATTTCCAAAATTTTAAAATACATCATTTGCCTACCACAATGTGACTTGCTCCATGTTTCTATGTATAGCTTTGGCTTCCCATTCGGTATCCACAGCCTTACCTTGTGTAGTTAGAATAAACTTTACAGATGCGACTTTAAACTTCTAGTTCTATTTAAATATGAGGGGTTTTGGAAGTACACTGTGTAATACACCACTAAAATGCTCGTCTGTGATGACAGCCACATCTTTGTTTTCTTAGACGTCACCAAAAAGACCACCCACATGTCAGCCTGTGGAATAATCTTCCCCATTTTCCCCTTTCTATGATGGCCACAAAAAATCCCTCAAAGCCAATAACCTTCTGGTTCCACATGTTTATTGCACATAAGTATAGCTCAGTTCTCATTGAAGTAAGAAAAAATAAAGCACATTGCATATATTTATATATATTAGATAGTCTTTTAAAGATTTTGTGCTGCTTCCTATGGTTATAATTTGAGGACATTCTGCATACAACAGGATGTTAAATGTGAAACTTGTGAAGACCTCCTGCAGTGCATGAGCATGAGCAGAAACCTTCATCTGGTGCTGCTAAAAACGTCAGAAGATTCCACCTATCCAGCAACACTGCCAAAACATGGTATCAACGCATTAAGCTATGATGGGTGACTGAACTGAGGCAGCTAAGGAATTCCCATACTTTCACCTCCATTTACAAGACAGTAACATCCTAAATCTTTGCAGCTCTTTGTAACTTTGCCCTCTATGTCATGTGACTATTCTGCTTTAGGTTATATTTTAATTTACATATTGCAATTAGAGGCATCAGAGTCATCAGAAAGAATTTGGGAAACTGCTAAATGGTTACTGCTTTATGCACGGCAAAAGAACCTGCATCAAACAGCAAGGCTTATCCTATGAAGTTTGTTTTAAAGCAGTTGGTTGTAACTCCAAATGTTTTGTCCTCACAATATCACATATTATTGGTTGTACTGGTCTTCTCTGGATTCCTGGTAGAAAAATAAAAAAGCAAAAAGATGTTGGAGACATGAGTTAAAAGCATGAGTATTTTAACTGAATGTTCTGTTACTGTTTCTTCCAAATCCTCAGTGAGTTATCTAAGTCTTCCTTTTATCCAACACCATCCTCCCATCAATATATTATTACATGAACACTGTGCCACTAAGGAAGAATCCTTGCTTCTCAGCAAACTTTTGTTGATTTGCTTTGGCTTTAATCTCCAGGTGACACTAGATTCCTAAATCAGCACAGAACCCCAGCGCTGTCTGCACAACGTCAGGAAACAGCTTGTGAGAGGGAAATGAGACTGATCAGCATGCTGTCTAATCTAACACTGAGAAAAAACATATGATCCTTTGCTTAAATTTCCAAGTAATCTGGTAGTAGTAAACGTTATAATATGAAAGCAGAGAAATAAAATTTCAAAATATCAAAACACTAAGTGGTCTGAAACAAAACAGACCTCAAATTTAATTCATCTCTCTTGTTCTAATCCAAACGAACAGTGAAGCAGAGTGTCAATTTACATCCTGGCTCATGAAGCAGGCTGTGGGCTTGTCTAGCTCGCTTTTAAACCGTTTCCATCCAACCCTGTCCACTACAAAATCCTCGGTCCAATAGCCTTGTTTCTGCTGTCAGGCAACACTGTGAACCTGACGCTTTCTCTACACTCCTGTGCACCTGCAGAGTTCCGAAGTCTGTTCCTCAGTCAGACAGCCCAGCAGACAATTGCTCTTCTCTTTCACATCTCCTTTGTATTAGGGGGACAGCAAATTAAACTCTCTTCTTTCTCTTCCCAAACTTGTCCTGATTGGCTTAAAAGGAGATCTCTGAGCCACCCTGCCACATCTTTTGCACAACAAGGCACCTGACAGAGTCTTAAAAAGAACAGTAGTATCCTGTGTTTTCCCTTTCCTAGACAGCAAGCGGTACATCACCTGCAGCTCAGCCTTCTCTCCTCCGCGGCTGCCTGGGGTGTTCATTGCAAGGGCAGCCTTGCTTCTGACAGGTGCCACTGCAGATTTCAATGGCCACAGCATCCTACTACAGAACACGCCAGCGAGATACTGGTCCTTGCTATTTTATCATACTCTACTGGGGTGTGCTAAGTACATCAAAAAACATAGATGGTAGAATTAAATTACCACTAGACTTCGTCAATATGTCCATCTTAGCTGGCTATTATACATTCCTTAAATCTCTGTCATAATAAAACTGCCATATGCAAAAACCTCTCACAAATATACTAATTTACGGAAAGAGAACTGTAACAGAGTTCATCATTTACAAAATGGCCCATCCTGTTCCAGCTTTTTTTCTTTATTCCACTAAAATGTGGATCAACAAAATGGCTTTACAGAGGGGAAGATCCTTACCTAGTAGGTAGATGAAAGACAGACAATTGCCTACAGCACAGATACAGAAGCTTCCTTCATTTCTTCTCTCATGCTTGCATGGTTTAGAGCACAGGGTTTGTTTCCCTCTCTTGTCTGCTGAACAATTATGAAGTAAAGTCTGGTCTACTTAGCAAATGGTGCAATTTCCTGTTTCGCTTTTATTCATTTATTTATTTTATAATGAAAAGAGAGCTCTCAGAGTGAATGAGCAATTACCCAGCACCTTCCTCTGGGATCTCTCTGAAAGTAAGGAACAGAAGCACTCAAACATGATTCCAATCCACCTTTGCTATCATCCAGCGGCAGAGTCAATTTGAAAAGCTGCTGACACATCTAAGGTCTCACAGGCACTCACATGAGTTAAGTATGTTAATGCTTTCCTAATCAAAGTGAAAGGTACAAAGTTCCTACTGAACATGCCCAGTAATTGCTAACAGATTATAAGTACGTGTGGTAAGTTCACAGTCCATCCCCTAAAGTTTATAAAATAATAACACTTCTAAAAATTACTTGAGTATCCTGAAATTTTTGTAACAAGGTTGCTGAACTCAACTGTGAAAATGACAAATTTTAATGAACCTTGGACTACTTTTCCACCAATGTCAGATGAAATTGATGGTTTTAGATCACTTCGTCTGATTTTAAATGGAAGCAATCCAAGTGGCCTTTTGTATTTTTATTTTCTGGGGATACTGAAACATTACATTATAAAAGCAAGTTAAAAGATGCAAAATAATATGCATTCAGTTACTGGAAGGCGGACAGGTTACCTTTGTACCAATCATTTTCTGAATCCTATTCTGCTATTGCACACTCACTGCAAAACACAAACCTTTTGGGAGTGGAAAATTTTTACTTTTCTTCTCCTGTAAAAATGTTAGTGTAAATAACATTCTTTTGTTATTTTCTTAGATAATAATTGATATCAAGTAAAACAGAATCCAAAAAGTCTTTTTAAAACATCACAGCATTTAACATTATATTACTGGATGGGAGTATGTACTTCACGGCAGTTGCACAGTGAGTTTAGAAAAGTGAATATTTATTCAATATAATGACCCAAGTTCTTGATGATCTTGCCCTTTTGATAAAACTATTCAAAGGAGGTTTGAGATACCACCATCCAAATCTGCTACAGTTTACAACCTCCTGCTATTGGCTAAAGAACATGTAAGACAGTAGATTAAGTATCAGTTCTACTTCACATACATTTAAATAGATTGGAGGGATAAATGTAAAGCTTTAGAAAATTGTAATCAACACGATACCTTTTTATACAACTATTACTATCTTGTGTTATTGGGAAAACAGATTCTTTCCTCAGTCTATTTATTGAGAAATTACTAGGTTATTAGAACTGCTATCTTGTCTCTTGCATTTAATTTTCATTCTGCATTAGTTTTAGATATCCTTGTGACAGAGAAAGAGGTAGATAGTTCCATTTCTGTAGCTTCCAGTTCTGTAAAATGAATCTCAGTGTGAAAAATTAAGATTAATGGGCTTCATAATCATTTTGTTCTGCTAAAGCCAATTTGAATAAAAGGGAAAAATAGTTCAGATACGAAAACATCTTTGATATCTTTGGATAAAATAAGCATTGTACATGATTGTGAGCTCATGCACAAACTGTCATTTTTTTCTCTCACGCCGGTGTGAAGCATCATTACCATATGTATTCTGGATTTGAGAATGTCCTGTTAGCTCTCTGATGTACAGGAAAAGGTCTATGAGAACATGACATGTAGAGTAGGTAACTGCCACTCTGGGATTGTGATATAAAGGACTCCACGTACATGTTGATCTTCAGTAGCTAATTTATCTCCATGCTTTAACTGAAGGACAGAAATGTTTTAGCTTGGGAGAGATGTAGCAATTTGGACCCCCAGTTGCCCACCTGGTCCCTCTCTGAGGTACCTCCTGTGGTTGCTGTGTCACTATTTCAGGGTACCACACGTCAAGGGTTTTGCTTTTGGATCAGCTGAGCATCTAAGGATACCTTGTAGCCGCTACAGTCCTACACTGGAGAAGAGATGTGGAGAGAGGAGTGGCAAGACCACTGTCCCAGAAACAAACCATCCCCATCACCTCTCAGCATCACAGAACTGCCAGCAAACATCATGGGTGTAAGTTTGAGCCTTTTCTTTCTTCTGAGTTAAAAATCACGCTGTTGTATGACATAAAGTGACATTTGATCAAATGTGATTCAAATTAAAATTGATGCAAAACCAGTTGTATAATGTGAAATGTCTCATCCTGACTGATTTAAAAGACATAAAACCAGAACTAAATTTGTTAAGCTACAGAGTATTTTGTTGCTCACTGGCTGAAAACCACAGTACTAGCATTTTGGTTTTTCAGTCTTAAGTTGTGGAGTTTCTTCGTGCCTAGTCCTACTTCACAGGACACCAGGCATATTTTAAATTCTTCAAGACAGGACAAAGAAGAGAGCAGGTGATATGAAATAAAACATTTTATACCTATTCAGCCTCTTGTAGCTTCTCCAGACCAATGATCTTAAATTAACGGAGCGAGTGCTGGAGTGAGTGAGAGAAAAGCCCCGTGCCGCAACTCTGACCACGTCCAGCATCGACCCAGTGGAACTGCTTTCTCACTGCTGCCAAGTCCATATATTTCATGCCTCACCTGCTTTATTTTTAACTTTGCCACCGTATCTGTTGTCATGCTGTTCTGACACGTTGACCACTACGGTCCAGTAATCAACTGTGGAATGCAGCACAGGACAAATGTATGTGGTGTTGTGCTACGCTCCGTGGGAAATCCGGCAGCACCTCCTCTTCCCCGAAACCCTGCAAAATCTCCCTTCCCCTTCAAACAAAATACCGCTGAACCCATACGCACACTAACTCTCATTTAGAACTGTGAAAGCATCGGCTGAGCATCAGCCCATGAGAATGATGAATATTTTACTATTTTCAGCATCTGGCACTAGCAAAACTTGCTTTTAATTTGTGACATCACCTCAGGTAACCTGCTGTAATCAGATGTTTTGTTTTGTAATAGAAGCAGAATGCAATACACTGCTTTTAATTGTTCAGGAGGTGCTGTGACATCCTGATTTGGAGATAGCCTGTCGCTAACCTCATCTTCAGTTGCCTTACCTTTGGAATCATTTGGTGCCAGTCTTTCACGTCAGCAGGGTGACAGCACAAACCCGCTATGTGTATATACATAAATACTCATCAATCATAACAGGGAACTATTCAGGCACTGTGCTTTGCAGACAAGGAATCACTTCTTAGACTAGTTACAGGTTCGTTGTATAACTGGGACAAATTAATTATTGTTTTGCAACTCCCTTACTTGTACAGCAAAGTCACTTCTTTTTCTTTTCTTTGCCCATTCACCTCTGAATTCTTTGTAAGCTGAGGACCCACCACTATGAATATGCAGAGATGCTTTTAGAAACTACCAGAACATAAATAAAATAACAGCACTGACCAGATAGTTCTAAAATAATTCTGAGAAAGGCTGGGCAGATGCCTGAGGAGGCCCCCCAAGTCCATTTTGTTTACAAGAAAAGCTCAGAGTGCTCTTATGCATTACTTTGAAAAGTGCAAAGATTAACCCATTAATCATAGTCATTCACTGTGTCTGTATTAGCCTCAGTGCAAGATAATGTATCTTCATCATCATCATCATTTATTTCAATTATAATTTATCTTAATAATTATCATTATAATAATTATTATCATATACCTATAACATATATACAGGCACAGTAAGTACATATATGAACCTTCTAAAAATATGGGCAATTAAAAAGAAATCTCCCAAAATGTAATTTGAATTCATTTGAATATTAATTTAATTAATTTTAGGATTATACAAGGCCTTGCAAAATTAAGCACTTGAGCCACGTAATAGGAGAGAGGAATTATGGAGGCCTTTGACCTCGCAAAGCATGGCTATGATAACTGATGGAATCAGATCCAATGGCTGATGAACCCTCCAGCATATAAAATATCACATAAATTCAAAGAAATGTCTATAGCAATGAAAAATGATTAAAGTAAACTAAGACACCATCTAGTACAACACAGATGTAGAATTATATTCTCATAGAGAGGGTTTTTTTGAAGTTTTCCAGGAGGCATGAGCGGATCAATAAAGAGTAGAATTAATCCCTAAAACATTGGGAAATGTGAAGCTCAGGCTTTCATTTATCTTGCACTCATGGTGTTGCACCACGTATATCAGGGATCTGACAGCACTGTGTGATATTGCCACTGCACCATCTGTGCAGCAAATGCACACCTAGACTCCAGGGAAATGGTGGAGGAATGGAGTGGAATTTTTAACTCAGTGTTTCTTTTTAAATATTTAATGGAATCTCACTGCTGACCCAACATTAAAATATTGCTAAATATTGGTTAGTAACAGTAAACATTAGAATAGCCTCTTTGGAAACAACACCAGCTTTGTGAATACATATGACGGGAAACCCTACCATAGAGAAGACGACTAGTGCTTTGGTACTCACATAAGGAGACCCAAATTTCATCTGTCACATTCTTTTATAGATGGTGTATGGAATTTATTTGTTTTCACAGTACTCTGGTCTGGGAAAGAAAATACACTTCAAAGTGGAAAAACAACTTCGTAATACTCTGTATAAGATGGTTTTTATATCAGGCACAGATGAGGAAGATACTAAAAATAACAGGAAAAAAAAAGCACTGAACATAGTATGCAACAGAGGACACTTCACATGACAGTATTTAAGGAAAATGTCAGAGTATTTGCTCTTTTGACAAACACACTCTGTCGTGCAAATAAAAAATAAAAACTGAAATTTTGCGTAATTAGTATAATTTACTTATTTAGTATCAAGAGATTATCTGGAAGTTCATGTTCTATGTGATTTTCTTTTCAATTATCTATATTCCTGCTAAATTCCTTACAATAAGTTTAAAGCTAAAGATTATATTTGCTACTTCCATAGGTAGCAAATAGGAATCTAGTTATTCTCTGATTTTTAAATAAAAATTAACTTCTTACATACGTAGTTCATAAATAAAAGCTAACTATTTCTAACCACCTTTCCAGTACCACAAAGGTAGGTATGTACGCCATCCACATTGTAAGTGAATAATTATTTTAGGAAACCGAATTGTTCTTTTATTACCACACACAGTGTTCTACCCACTGTACAGCTCAAGATAAAGAAAAGATGACAAACATGTTTTCTTTTGACCCTATAATGATCATAAATACATGACTGGTGGCTAGAACTACATATGAAGAACAAATAACAGCAATGGCAAGAAGGACCCTGAAGAAGTGATTGGGTTTTCCCACTGCAATTCCAGTGGGAGATGGCCACCTCTACCTGCCCGGCTATAAACAGCACAGAGGGAGGAAAGAAGGAATGGAATTGTCAGCATGTTGTGATGACAATACTTAGTTGTAGCAAGTTTTTTAAATCAGACTGTAGAGCTGACATACATTTGTGTTTTCAAACTCGCCTGCTATTAGAAGAAAAATGGTTCTACTGTGAAAATAAACTGCCTAATCTACACAGAGTTTAAACAATAAATGGAGAACCAGTCAGAAAAATAGAATGTGGTCCCCTGGTAAGTGTTAATCAATACATAGCCATAAAAAAAAACAAGAAAAAAAAATTATTCTAGTGCTTGACTCCAAACTGTAAGTTTGTCAGGAAAGTCAGGAACTCACAGGTTTTCTTCTCTTCTGAGAACACTGCTTCAAACAATTTCCACTCTGAGGATTTCCACTCTGTTTTTTTCCATTAGCACTCAGAGTTTATGTTAACTCAATCTACCTCCTACCTAGAAAAAGCTAATCAATGATCTCAGTTAAACCCATAAACAGTGCTTTTACATTAACCAGGGTCATTAAATACAAAGGGAAAACACTTCTTTCTCCAGATGGTTGGAGGGTTAGCTCTGCACAAGATGTTTAGCACTTCCTCACCTGCAAAGAAGACCTCCAATTAGCATGTTTTAAAACATATATACAACTTCTTACACGTGAAGCTGCTGGCAGCTGTAGGCACTATCACTGATACATGCACTACATTAATTTGGTTACTCTAGGACAACTCAGCCTAACTCCACGGGTTTCATCATTTTCCACTTCACATGTTTACCTTCTATGCATTTTTAGAAGACTCTGATATGATTTTTCAAAAATAAATATATATTAGGGTACCAAATTTACCTTGGGATGGTAAAAGGGATAGAGCTGAGGACCCAATATGAGTCACTTGAAAGCCACTAGTAATTAGTAAAAGTACTTTGCACATCATGAGTAAGATTTTTTATTAAAAATAATACACCCTGTGCTTGTGAGTAGAAATTCAGTGGTATCTGTTACACATTAAAGTTCCATTTCTTGACTGGGAATTGTAAGTGAAGAACAAGTCACTGACATGTTTTTTTCTCCCCAGAGAGATATACCATGAAAATCAGTGTTAAAGAAAAACATGGGGTTTCCTCCTACTGCGTAATCTGGTGAAGCACCTTAGTCCAAAATTTTATTCCCCAAAATTTTATACCTAATCTGAATTAATTCCTGAAGAGATGGAAAAAAACAACCCTCATGCAGCAGAGTATCCTGAGGTCTCTGAATGGGAAGGCAGGGAATCAGCATCTAAATGTCCGTAAGACTATAAATACACAGAAATATAAAGAGGACAGAGTTCCTTCCATTTGCTCTGGTGTACTCCTTCAAGGTGAGAGCTTTGCAAGACAGTCACTTAATTATTTTCCTGTGCGTATGTCACCCGTTTGTCAATGACTGCCTTCAGGTTCGAAAGAAGGGATGGATTATGAACAAACTAACTCTCGCTTTCATGTGAGGCACAAATAAGTGAGTGTGTGAGAAAAAGAATGGGTATTGCATAGGAAATGTGCTGAAAGAGGACAGAGAACTCAGAAATCCTCACTCCTGGCCAGGGTGGATGGCACAGGCACATCTTGTTTCACCCTAATTTGACACAACCCATATTTTTTAACTAGTATTTCACAGTGCACAAACATCTTTTAAGTCTTCTTTTCAGATTGTGCAGACTCACAGGGGAATGAATACTCTGTTTCCCACTGTAAGCAGTAATCCAGTCACACCAGTAATTTCACTTCTACTTAGATCTGTGTGCACAAACCTGTGCCACCCACCCACATCATACTCAACACAGATAACCTGGCTCTGAGGGCTTTCTAAGCCATGCTACAGTTACCCGCCACGAAACACGGTATTTCCCTCGCTGCCAGCTGACGCCCTTCTGGCGCACGCTCTCGGACACTCAGTGGCACTTAGTGACACTCACACCTCTCAACCTGGCTTCATGCTCGGATGAGAACGTCTGTATCTCCAGGCTCCTGCCATCAGCAGTGATGCAGTGTCCTCCACTAGATAATCTCGTGCTCCAGCAGATAATGCGAGGTAGGAACTCAAAGATTCCCAGAACTATCTGTTGGAGATACCTCTTTCTGGGCTGACTACATGGTGATATAGTTTCCTACCTTGGGCTTTTATCTATTTTACTTAGCTTTAATTATCAGAAAACACTGAAATAGATATTTTGCGTATGCCCAGCTATAAATGTTAACATAAGATAGCCACAGTTGCCAAAATTGCTGGACAAACATTTTCGATAAAATATTTACTTGGCAAAAAAAGGTATGCTAAGCCACTGCAGAATGTTTCAGAAATTAATTTGATTTTACTAGACTTGGAGGGGGATCCTCTGAATTTTCTTTAAAAAGACGTTTTTATGTAACAGACTTTAAAATTTTGGTTGTTTTTTAACATTTTTGAAATGTAAATGTTAATTTTAATGTAAATATTTGCCATATCATTTAATTATCTGTAACTTTTAAAATACGTTTAAGCTGACCAAAATAAAAAGAAAATAAACCAAATAATTTCAGTATTTTGAATCAATCTTAATGTTCTGTTAAACCTGACGCTCCTTCCAAAACTATTTTCTGTAAGAAACAAGCCAAGAATTTCATTATTTACCTACTCATAATCATGATATTTTTCGTAATCATAATCATAATGTAATCATTCATATATTTTCTCCTTTGTCAGGAAACACATTAAGAAAAATTAGATTCATTCATGATTAAACAGCAACATAACAGCTAATGCATAGGCAATAATGACCAGATTTGATGATGTCTGTGAATTCTTAAAGCAAGATCGCTACCAAAAACATTCACTATAAAATTCACAGATTATTTTTGGGCTGTTGCCCATTTTATGAATGGTCTATTCTTCTGGTTTTATTAATATTGTTGACTAGCTACAACAGGTGACATTTTTATCCCCTTAGGCTGTCCATTATCCAAATGAAGGGCCATCTGGAAAGGGATTCTGTTCACTGAAAAATGTGACAGAGCTGATGGCTTTTTAACTGCAAGTCATCTATGATTGCTGGTAAACACTGAAAATTAGCATTGATCCTCCTCAAATGAAAAAAACAACAACAATAAAGTACTTCAGACAGGCTTATGGAAACACCTTCTCGGCAGATGTGCACGCTAATTAATAATTGTAGATGGCAACCCTTCCTCATTTTTGTAAATTAATGCCAGTTGAATTCTCTAAAACAAATAAACATGACTACAGATGGGGCAGCTACTTGTATATGCCCAACACAGCATATGTAGATTAGGAAATGAGGTGGGCCCAAAATCTCTGCCACACTACAAACAGGTAGCAGACAAGCACCATTACCATAGCCTGCCACGCTCAGAAAATCAGATAGCTTGTCCTTTTACTCACCAGGTTACATTCTGGGAAGGCTTTCAAGGCTGGAGGTAGATACCACATTGCCTCTTGTTTTGAGGGCACTAGGTACAGAGACTGTGGCTGGGATGAAGTCAAGCAGTAGTCATACATTCAGATGCAGAGTAAGACTGCCATCATTTGGGTATCAGTAGCCCTCAAATTTGTTTTGCACCAACAGTAGAAGAGGAAATGTAATAGGAAATTTAAATATAGCACACTCATCTGTCTCCCAGCAGAGTTGTGTTTTCCTTCTAGGGTGATGAATACACAGCTGTAGTGAATACGCTTGCCAAAACCAATTGGAAACTGCTCTTCGGCTTTGATGGAATTGACCCAGGGTCTCTTGACGACACCAGCAAAAACTCAGATAGGGTCTGACATATCCTGGCTAGGTTGTAACCCACTACGAACAGAGGCAGTTAAGATCATGTGCATCAGAAAAGAGTTTCACAGTTTCAAATATCCTTTCTACTGAGATATCATTATAAACATGTTTATTTTATTATGAAACTGTGCGACATAGAGTAATTAAAAAAATAAGTTCCACTGATATTGGACACCAGCTCATTATCTTTTGAGCCACTGATTTGGGGGATTTTTTTTTGTGTCATCTGAGATCAGAACCACATGACTCAGTGTTTACTCATGTACATTTATGCTGGTGCTGAAAATATATAGAAAAAAATTCTCATCATACTTTATCCTCTCAAAAGACGTTAAGAGTATGATTATCTTGTCTTGGAAAAATCCTATCAGAACCTATGATGACCACAGGACTAACACCTCTTGATCTACTTCTGCCTACCTTCTCATGTTGCAAACCATGTTTATCATTCCTTCCCCGTCTGCTGCCATCCTGGTGAACGTTTGAACGGCAAGTTCAGGGACCATAAGGTTCCCCACTCTCGATCTAGCATGTGTGTGAGTGTAGGGCTTACACAATGTCCATACATCAAACTGACTGCGAAGAAAAAGTTAAAAGGGAAAAAAACCCCAGGAAATAAAATCTACGGTTTTAATGTTGAAGCTTCCTAATGTACCAACAAATAATAGCAATAGACTTTGTCACAGCACAAAACACAAAAGAATTTTAAAGCACTGCTCTGCACAACACAGCAAACAGAACAATCAAATTATTGTCTGCTTGTCTAACATGAAGGCAGCATTATCAACACACACCCTGCAGCTAGGAGATAAGATGCTGGAGAATAAGTACTGTAAAATGGTTTATCACCCCACCAGCAACGATTAGGTAATTAGGACATTTCATATTTAATGAAAAACTATTTAAATCAGATTCATCGTCATGCAATGACAGGGCTTATTTATACTATGTTTGTCTCTCCAAAAAATGATTGACTTCCCTCTGTTTTTAAGAAGTATCCTTTTAAAACAAAGGGAGCAAGCTAGATGCTCAGTATTACTTTGAAATTAAACACACAACTGGTATGAATAAAAGGAAACCTCCTGAAGTGTTCCATAATAAAGGGGATAGCAACTGGACAGCAGAACACTTGACTTGTTTTTCCACAGCAGATTTCAAGTGCACTGTAATGTAATGAAAATGATTTCTGTTCCTCCCTGATATCACAAATCATAACCTGTATAAAGCCACACGAGCAATCAAAGACCCATTTGACCTGTGATTCATATGGGCATGTGCTCAGAGCTGGTACTGCTCAGTGCTCTATAATCACGACTGCAAACACTTTTCATTAGTTTCCCTTTTCATTAAAACTGTGAAAAGAAGGAAGAGCTGGAATCAAGTGTAAAAAGAATGAAGTTGGTATATAAGGCCAGCATGCTTTTTAAGTCAAAATTTTACCTGCTCTGTGTGTGTATGTGTGTGTGTGCACATACATTCATAATTTCTGAGCCCAGAATATTTCAGAAAATAGTCATGGAAGAAGTCACCTGCTGCCCTTGCAAGAAAAGGTTTCTCAATCTTCAAATCAAAACGTGCAAAGCAGTATCCTAGGTTCGATATTGAATATATCATGATAATTAGGATCTTATTCTCCAAGACACCATATCAGGCAGGAGAATAGTACCTACCAAATGGCATCTTTTCCTTTTATTAAGATTGAATGGTTATTAATACCACTCTTGATAAGTAAGTACACACAATGTATCTATACATTCTTACAACAGAAAAGGCACAATTAGCCCATAGAGCAAGATGCAGTTAAGAGAAGATTAGTACTCCAAGCCTTTTTCAAAGGTGAGTGTAAGGTATATCTGGAATTGAGAATTATTTTAGTGAGCACGTATGAATTCCCCATCAGCTATAACATGTCTCCCATGCACTGAAGAAGAAATCATCCAGAATTCACCTCTGAAGAATATACATGAATGCACTGGGTTTGCATGGCAAGGTTTTGGTAGCGGGGGGGTACAGGGGTGGCTTCTCTGAGAAGCTGCCTGGGAAGCCTGGGAAGAAGGGAGGTTTTAAGGGGAAGGTGTTTTTAAGATTTGGTTTTATCTTCTCACTATCATACTCTGATTTGTTTGGTAATAAATT
Organism: Eurypyga helias; assembly: GCF_000690775.1. Lineage (NCBI taxonomy): Eukaryota > Metazoa > Chordata > Aves > Eurypygiformes > Eurypygidae > Eurypyga > Eurypyga helias. The sequence continues at coordinate 44,155 of NW_010245619.1, read as the reverse complement.
AAACTAATTTCCCCAAGTCAAGTCTCTCAAAACTGAAAAGAAGTATGATAGTATTTTTATAACGGAGAGCAGAGAGAGAAATAGTTAATAGCTCGGATAATAATTTAGAAATGACTTAGCAGTAATTTAGGAATAAATTTGGAGATATATTAGATACAAAAATCCCTATATCCACATATTCCATGAAAAGGTAAATTTGATAGTAATGTTCATTTAAGAGAAGATTCTTTTTCTATGAAAAAAAATGAAATTCATTAAGTCATCTAATATAGAGCAGGAAGGTATCTCAAAACCTTAGGTGGCCATAAAATCCATCTCCCTCAACAAGGCAGGATAAGCTATACTAAAATGATTTCTGACAGCTGTTTCCTTAATCTGTTCTTGAAAATCTCCGGTGTGTGGAAAAGTCTGCAGCCTCCCAGGGTGACATATCCAAGTGCTTAACTATTGTTACAGTTAGAAAACCGGTTTTGGTTGCTTTTCTTTCCTGATGTCCAATCTAAAGCTCCTTCACTCAAAAAGAATCACATTACTTACTGTCCTATCCCCTATCCGGATCTGCAAGGGACATGGAGAACAATTTATTACCTTCCTTTTCGTGATAACCTTTATTCCTTTTAAGACTGGTATCCTCTCTCATGTCAGTTGTATTTCCCTGTCTAAACAAGCCCAGTTCTGTCAATCTTTTCTGAGAGATCATATTTTCTCTGATCATATCTGTTTCTGTCCTCTGGACTGGCTCTGATCACTCTGCACCTTTCCTCATATGTTTAAAATCAGACAAACTGCTACAGTCAAGACTCTGCCGGTATGACTATTATCAGCAGATCCTGCAAATTTGCAATAAGCAACAGCAGCATTTTCAAAAATCCTTAGTCATTAAGAAGCTGTGGCACATTTTTAACCCACAGTGCACGTATATCCAAATGATACAATTTTTAAACCAGTATGCCAAATGTTGAAGTACATCAAGGAGACCTACAGCTAGCCTCTCTGTCAGGGATTTAGTGTAATAAAAACTTACCTTGAACACTGTGCAATGAGACAACAACTGAATTGGCCATGACCTCCCCCTGACAATAAACACAGCAGTGACCAAAGGAGGGAACGGCTGAATGCTAAACCTCTGACAGGCTGTTGGGTTAGGGCCAGATGTATCAGAACTAGTGATGTAACTGCTCCTTCACATGGAAATGTTCAATCCTCCAAGTAAAGTGATCAGGCTTCAAAGTAATCAAGTTTCAATATTCAGAAAGTTGCCTGAGCAGCTCCGTACAATGTTGAACTGCTTCATGGTGCTCCAAGAGAAACAAACATTATTAAACCTGCACACCTCTGTTTTTTGGCATATTTCTGATGAAAACCCAGAAGAAAGAGAACTTGTATGAGCATTTAGATATGCATAAGAAAACAATAAATTGCATTAAGCAAAAAGAAAACTGAAACCATTCTTGTTATTGCTTATACATAGCTCTTCCAGTCTTCATTACTTTAAAATCAAATCTAACACACAGCTTCTCATCCCCCTCTCAGCCATGAGCTTTGCTGTTTCTAAGTTCCCACAAGCAGTGTAGTGAACTCCGTGTTGGTTCACTGCTGAGGTATGTATCTTAGGACCACAGTTACAAAAGTGCACAGCTATGTTAATTTTGTGTCTGGAAACACAAGATTAACATATGCAAAAAGGTCTACTTAATCATCATACCACTGTATTCAGCCTAATTTTTATTCAGGTAACGGGGCATGGATTTTGGTTCTTGAGAGAACATTCCAAAACTGCATGCTTATTATGATAATACACAGTTAACACATAGTTATTAAGATATTATGATACTAAAATTCCTTTCACTCTGTTTCTTAGCACTAAATTTAATGTAATTAGATGTGCTGAGCAAATTTCTCTCTTACTTGCTCTTTTCGGTCACAGTTGTTCACACATATGGGAAACCAGATCACATAAAGTAAAAAACCCCACAACATTAAAAGTCTGACTTCAAAAATTTAAAGAATCTATGGAGAAAAGAATACAAAACAGAAATAGCTCTTTTTTTCTGACTAGTACAATCTTTAGCGACTTTCTTTCACTACATTTGTTTGAAACAAGGTACTTTCAATACAGTATGGAAAGGTACACCTGGGAACTGACCAGAAATGGCTCGTTAGCCATAGCTAATAAAATAAACCCAAATAAACCTTGTTGTCCATTTGAAAGGCATTTTTTTAGATATTAGAATTATTCAAATGCCTGCATTTGAAAGGTTTTGGTTGTTCTGTTGTAGGGCTACAAAAGCCCCAGTCCTGATTAATTCAGAGTACATGATGATGGCCTCTTCACCTTTACTGACTGCAGCTGGCATCACAGGAAACCGTAGTCTAATTTATCATATGACAAGTAGCCTCACTGAGTCCAGAGAAATGAATGATAGCATTATTCTGTCTCAATCTAACTACAAAGTTCACTGGGTTTTTGTGATTCCTGCGGTATTAACTACCCAATTTATAATGCTTTTAATGAAGCAATCTTGGAAATTTTCATATAACAACTACTACTTCTTAAGTTTTGACTTGTTATTGAAAACAAAGTTACCTGGTATTTCAGTGGGACAGGAACAGTGGGATGTTTTGAAACAGCACTGGGTTTACTTTTTTTCCCATAGGAAAAGGAAGTATGTGGCAAAGTTCCTGACCACAGAAAAGCATCTTTGAAGTGTGTCACTCCAAAATTATTCTTAAAAAAATATATATATAACCATAACAGGTATTTTCACATTAAAACTAGTATTTCCATGAAAAATCTATTTATTACGATGGAATTCTTTTTCATTAAAACAATTAATGTTAAAAAACCTGCAGATAATAGGAATAAATTTGTTAACAGTCTCCAAGATTTTAACTTCAGATTACTGTAGAGCACATAGCAAAACTCAGGACGTTCAGCATTATTGCTCACATGACCTCTAGAAAGCACTTTAACTTCATCAGAATTGCCCTGGATTAGCCAAAGTTTTGGATAGCTCATCACTACATCCACCTCTTCCAACCCAACATCAGGCTCCTCTTTCTGTGGCCCTGGCTTGCAGAAACCTGCCCACTGGCCTGTTTCTGTGCAATATGCAAGAAGCAAAGGCAAGTCTGCACAAGGGAAGGCTCTTCTGCAATTACGAGCCCCTGCAGAGACAGAGCAAAAAAGCAAACTGAACAGCTGCCCAGCTGTGAGTACACATCCTAGTGGAAATATATTTGAAACTATGCTATTTTGGGGGTCATGCACCTCTCACCATCTCACTATTACTTATTTTTTCTCTTTCCTTTGGATATTTTCTCTGGCAGTCTTCTCCACACCTGCACTCCCCTTCACCAACTTATTCACAATTACTGAGTCACCCACCAAATGACCATGCACTAAATATATGGCTGAATGTATCTTAGAATACAAATTTGAGGGCATGGCATTTTAAACTTGTTGAACAATTTCATCCAAATTTAACCCAAAGCGTCTGTGCAAACCTAAGGAGGCATGAAAATCAATGATATTGCTATAATGTCTCTCTTTATTGCAACACTGTTCTCAGGTAATTTGCACATGAGGGCTCTGAACACTGAGCACCCTGAAGCACACGCTCTCAGCAGCTTTATGGCCAGAGTGAAGATTCTGCCTAAATTCTGCATGGACAAGGCTATCCAAATAACAAATACAAAGTTATCCTATTACTTTTCTCAGAATTCTATACAACTATATTGTATTAATTATTCCTGCAGTGTGCAGTCGTTAGCAATTAATCCTGTGAATTAACAGTGTACATAGCAAATGAGATCCTGTTCATTCAGAAATATTAGTCCACACTTTGCTGTGTTGTTCTTCCATCTAGATACCTCAAATAGTACTAAATACATGAGAACTATTCAGACATTTTCAATAGTCAAAAGGTCAAATAGTTTGTGAATATGAACAGAGAGCAATCCCAGTTTTGGGGAATTGCACGAGACTGTAAATTCAGTGGTTATGTTGAATTTTTCCAGTAAGCATGACTCCTAGGGGATGCCAAAGTGTTTTTTCCTGGAAAAGGGAATGACTGGGGTGGAGGGAGAGTAGAAACACATCCTGGCTTCCAGCCTACCTGACAGGCTAAAAGGAATGATTACCTGATCCCTGATAATAATAAACACTCCTTCTTATCTCCAACAACATGCAAATTTGAGGCAAAACTATGCAACTCCTCTGACATCTGAACACCTCCCTCCATTTCGATTTGGATCTATCTGTATCTCAGAAATTTTAGTGGTGTTTTCAGCTGTCATAAGAAAGCCGATCTTTTTCTTTAGTCTCTAACATATCTTATTTTTGTACCGCAAACCTGAGAAGCGTTCTTTTCCCCTTAACAGAATGAGTCCCAAGACATCTAGCCAAAGGCCCAGGGCCTCCTCACTCTGCCTTCTGAAATGCCCTCACGGATTCATTTCACAGATGCAGCACTTAGCCTGGCTCACTACCACCATGTGAAAACATGGATGAACAGCTTCCAGTATAGCTGCCACCATGTCCCATTCCACAGATCACCCACTAAGCTGAGCTGAAGCATCATGTAGTCTGGACTTGCCGTATCGTATCAGATGTCACCCCACATTGCCTGGGCCCTGTGAAACCAGACTTGCTCCAGCAGCAGAAAGCTGTGTCAGAAAAATAATCAGGTTGTGTATTAGTCATGATTGGGAGAGCTAAAACTTACAGTGCCAGTTGACAAAACTCCTAATGAGGTCTTTGCCGTCTCATGGAAGAAATGATCCTGCTGACTTCAAGAGTCCCACCAGCATGCAGTAGACATGTAGCTGACAACTCCTACACGGTGGAATAAGGGCTATTTCTCTGTGTAGTTCTTAAAAGTACACATTACACCTGTAAGATAATCAAGAGTCAGCCATCCAAACTCTAACTGAAATGACAGACAGATAGAATATCTGAAAGGACACAAGCATTGTATTCAGGCAAGGCTTCCTCACATCTATTCTGATGTGACAAAATAGTTAGAAAGCTGCAGAGTCCTACTCCGGAGGGGCTTAGTGAAGACAATGTTGCACATTTGCTTGAAAATTTAGACCTGACCAACTTCAGCTTCCAAGGGGAAATACCATCTTCCCTTTTTCCTTTTATTGGCCTATTTATTCCCCCTCCTCAGCACCATAATAACTTCATACCTGACTTTATACCTTATAACTGAGTAGCTTATCCACTAACCCATATGTTTTTGAGAAGTTCAGTGCCAATGCTCTATTTGGTTCTTCTGATCATTAAAATCAGAAGAAATTGCTGATAAAAAGGCAGTGAAGTTTTCGGATATAAGATGAAGAGTGAAAGACTACAGGGGTTTTTATAAAGAGCAACCATAAGGAGTTACTCTATTATTTTGTAATCTGTACCCAAGGCTGATGATTTGAAAAAGCATCATGTCACAGAGCTGCAAGAGTCATGGTCCAAAGCTTAATTCCACCACAGGTGGGTTGACTCTTTAGTATGACAGGTGTAACTGATCTCAGGAGTCCCACAGGATAGTAAACCAGCTCTTTTAGTTAGTCTGTGAGCTATTACAACATTCTCAAAGCCAAAGAATTGCCAAAACAATGGAGATTTCATAGTCTCTCCAGATTTATCTTTAGAGCAATCAATTACAAATCTTTGAATTGCTACTGACACAGGCACTGCTTTGAATCGCTGCTGACACATTTTTAAAATGAAAACCACGATAAGCTTATGACAAAGGAAATGTTACTCATATTAGAGATTCAGGGATATTCAAGGAAATTCAGCTGCAGCTAGAAGGACTGACAGCATTGCAGAAGTATTCCTTTAGAGCCAAGACACAGCCAGAACAGAGGACAAAGAACTGAACCACATTACAAACTGACAGGTCTGTTACTGAGCACAGTGAAAAGTTTGTGTTAAAGTCTAAATAACCCTAACTTTTTGGGAATAAAGAATGCACTCAATAATAGACAACCACTATTTGGATGGTGTCACTTATGCTAATGAGATCCATGCTCAATACTTTAAAGACATACAAATAGATGTACGAAAGGGATTTAGATGTCTAAATGCCTCTAGTGGTGTGTGTCATCAGCACCAAATATAGGCTCATACAAATCTATCTTAGTCAGGCAAACTTCCTAGGTTCTTACCCTCTAAAGTGTGACACCCCTTTTTAATTTTAAATTAGAAACTCCTTATATTTCTTATTGAGTTAAGAAAGTTAAGAATGAAGATAAAAGGAAAATGAAGACATGACAGTCTATATATATAAAAAAGACAGTCTGCACTTTCGAAAGATGCATGCTGATGAAAAATTAATCACACCATATTTCTCATTATCCTTGTGAAACAGACGCCCTGTCTCTGTAATGTACAGTATAAACCAAGGTCAATACAGCAATTTTTAAACTTTTCTTGCTTCATATATTATTTTGGGTGATGCATCTCTCAGTTTGAGACCTCACCTCCTCATGTCTCCCACACCAGCCTGGCATGATGTTGAGCAAACCCTTTAACCCGTCACTATTAAGAAAAGCAGTGCTGGGCTGGGAGTTTGGTCCTTAGCATGAAGGATGTGTTCAATTGCTGCAGGAGAAAATCCTAGCAGCAGTCTGACACAGCCCAACAGAATGAAGATGTCATTAACCTTAAAACCATTAATACAGACTCCCTTTAGGATTTTTCTAAATTACTGCACAATGACGCTGGACTATCCAAAAATATGTATTGAAAGTGTTTTAAAAAATCTACGTAAGTGAAAGCATTCTTTTGAATTAAAAGCAAATAAATACTGGTACGTAAGCCACAGAACATTTATTTCAGATGTGGTTTTCTTTTATAGTTCTAGTTTGATTGGTTTGTTTGATGGGATTACAGGGAGGGAAAATTGCTTTGCTGCCCTTTCAAAGACATGCCAGTCTTGAACAAAGTCTTCCCTGTCCTTTGAATTCTTCTGCAAGTGCCATCAAGTCCAAGTTTATGCTCATTCATAAAATGTGCAACAGTTCAGTTGCTTGTCAGGCTCACGAACACTCGCAGCAGCAGGACAGCTGGCAGGATGACTCTTGGAACCAACATGAAGAATGACGGCAGTCAAAGGAGATGCAAGAGGCTACGGCTTCCTCTGGGAAGCGCACTGGAAGGCGTCACGTGCCAGGTGGTACTTTCAGGACTAAGTAGCACAGCTACATGAGTTTGGTAGATTTTGTCTGGGTGAACTACATTTTTTAAAATCAAAACAACTGAGAGAAGTTGAAAGAAGAATATGTAATATAAGGTGGCAATAATCCTCAGATATATATAGAAAATGTTTTGGGGATTTTTTGCTCAAAAATGTTATTACATACATGATATAGCTTCCTTGATTTAACTGCATGGTATCTAGAAATTTAATTAGCAAGGTAGCAGATTTACTTGTTTATTTACACGTCCAGCCATATTAAAAAAAAAAATACTTTGCTCTGGAATACCTAAGAGTATTGCCTAAGCAGTCAGCTGGGACATTCCTATCAACTGATGTTCCCGAAAGCCTGAGGTCCTAATGTCCTGCTTCTCCATCACACAACACACGTGGATAAGGCAGCGAGTGCTCAGAATGATGGTATTGCAGACACCAGGTAAGTTCAGTGTGGGAGCTTTCCCTCTGCAATGCTATTTTCTCGCAAAAGGCTGCTTATCTGAGATGATGCATGCTCATCAGTGCATGTCTGATGTACCTCTCCCAGGCCTGCCCAGGCGAGCACAGCGCCTGCAGTTTGTTGCAGTCAGTGTTACTGCACAGCTCCTGCCTGCTGCTGACCAGCAGATGGACCAAGTCCTAGGTTTTCCAGAGCAGCAGAGCGGGACAGAACTTAACTCCTGGTACCCTAAGTGAGTTTAATTATGGTGCTCAGGAAGCAGTCAAAGATGAGGATGCATTTTACCCTTACAAACACAGTAAAAGCCATGGAATTTCAAGTCAGTTGTACTCTTGATACCGGAAAAAGAGATAATAATAAAGTACCTGTATAGTAATTCTGAGTCCCAGGAAATGTGCTCTTACATCAGCACAAAGACTGCAAACAACGCTACATCAGACTTAACCACTGGTCCCTTCAGCCCCATCTCAGTAAACAGTCTGCTGCTACCTGTTGTCTTGTGTGGGGATGATACTTCTCCACCAATGCCCTAAGCCAATTATGCTATTGTGTAGATAAAAAGGAAATGCGTTCCTGAGTCATTTTGTGGTTGGTGAAGGCTCTGAACCATGAAATTTTATTACTGTTATTTTAGTAAGAACTGCAAGTATCCTAAAATGATCCAGGCTTTTTAAAATTCCAGTTGCAACTTATTCCCCATGGCATGAATCCAACAGGCTTTAAATAAAACATACAGAGAAATTTTTCCTCCTAGACTCTTTGTAATTTTCCTGCTATTATTTCTAAGGATAACTTGTCCTTGTACTCTAAAAAAGATGGGATCATCATAAGGGACCCCAAAATATAGAGTGAATTTAAACTGAAGTATTACCCAAGAGAAATATCCTGTTCTCAGTTTTGCCATCTCTAGTGTTTCTGCATGATGCTCAAAGAGAAAGAAAAATAACCTATTAGGCAGAGAATATATTTAATATTTCTTGTGATAGGAGGCATAAAGCTTTACCAAAATGTGTCTTCAAAAATCTGCAACATGAGAATTCAGTTTGAAACCAAAAGCAAAGAAAGTGTTAATTAACACACACAGTAGAAATGGTACAGAAGATGAGAGGACACGCTGTAGTTCCCACTTTAACATGCTACGTCACAGCACTCAGTCTCAGGAACTGAAGGGCATAACAGAGAGGAAAAAACCCTCATGCCCTACTGTGCTAGAATAAAAAGAAGTTGCCTACAGCAGCTTCTCTGAGTTGGTCTCATATTTAACCCTCAGACGGTTTAACAGCCGTGGCTAATGGTCGGATCAGGAAAGCTGTAACTCTCGGCGCAGCGCCAGCCAAAGGGGAGGCTGCAGAAGGTAATTAGCCAATCTTGCAATATAGCTGGGGCTTTATAGCAACAAATAAGATTGGTATGACTTACTATAATCTTAACGCTGCAATTTGTTCTTTAACTTTTGTAACTGTACTCCATTACGTAAATCTGTGTTGGAAGTGACTGCATTATTGTTGGAGCTTGTCCACTGATAAGCCTGAACACATCACAACAGCAAGGGGAATACAAAGATCCTCAGAAGAGGTAATTTTGTTCATTGCCCAGCACCTATATATATATATGTATCTGTATCTGTATCTGAAGAAAGAAATCTAGCAACAGATATTTAGGATTGCTTGGGGCTATATTGGCTATATTCAGTGCTCTGAAGAGCAGCAATAGGAGCTGCTAAGAAGTCATGGTGCCAGAGAATCATAGACTGGTTTGGGTTGGAAGGGACCTTAAAGATCATACAGTTACAACCCCCCTGCCATGGGCAGGGACTCCTTCCATAGACCAGGTTGATCCAATCATCATCCAGCCTTGCCTTGGCCATCCACAGCTTCTCTGGGCAACCTGTCCCAGTGCCCCATCACCCTCTCTGGGAAGAACTTCTTCCTGATATCCAATCTAAACCTCCCCACTTTCAATTTAAACCCATTACCCCTTGTCCTGTCACTACAGGCCCTTGTAAAAAGTCCCCCCCAGCTTCCTTGTAGCCCCTTCAGGCACTGGAAGGTGCAATACGGTCTCCCTGGAGCCTTCCCTTCTCCAGGCTGAACAAGCCATATCAGAATGAAGTTAATTTTGAAGTCGGGATTTGTCTTTCGTCTGTTTTCCTCTACATGCTGAAGCTCCAAACCAGCCATGTTCTACTAACAACAAAGATGTTCCAAAGAGCCAGTGGCAAAAAATGGTTATGTAAAATAAATTTAAGAAACTTGTTCTTACTAAACCAGGGCTTGGACATGTGTGGAAATGGTCTTAAAGTTAAGAGGGAGTGGGATTGTGCATGTGGGAGAACAGCAAACTGCTTCTTCAACAGAAGATTTCTGTTCCAAAGGAGTCTCTATGTGCAAGATTCTGTGGAGAAATGGAAAAATCCTGAACTCCTTAAAATTCAATACCTACAGCCCAAGCAAGTGTCATGGTATAGAAACTGAGGCAGAAAAATAAGTAAAAGCTTTTGCTATGTTAGATCTGTTTTTCAGATAACTGAGATAAAATTGAATACTTTTTCCTTCTTTCTAGCTATATATTTAGCAAATTTAGCAAAGAAGGTCAATGGACCAACCTTTATGTGGCTAAAGGACTGCCCACATACACTCCACGGAACTAGAGAGTTTGGGGGAAGAGATCAGATGGGTTAGAAGTTACTACCGCTCCAAAATGCATTGGATAATTTGGACAAAAAAGAAGATCATGCTCAGTCATAGACTAAGCATGCAAGTGCTCTGTGGAAGACTTACTTGTTTAGGGAAGATCTTTGGGAATAAGTCTTCTTAGCAGGAAGAGAGCACTCATTTGTGATAAGAAACAAAAAATTTGCTCAATTTGCAAAGGATTCTACGAATCACTTCAGCCTGCTCCTACACTTTCACTGAGCGTGTCCTAAGAAAACAGAGAGCAACACATTCGCTTCTGCAACTGCCTGCAGAAGAGGAAAGACAGAAAGGAGCTCAGAGCATCACAGGGGACCACGGGGGCAAAGGTGCCTCTGAGACAGTTAGTGTTTCAAGTAGCAGCGTTGGCAGGTGCTTGATTTCTGTTACCAGGAGGGCCTGAATGTTGGCTGTTTGGCTTAGGCTAGCAGAAGAGGAACAATCAGTAAAGGCTTGTACCTAAAATTTCTGCAGAATCAACAACCTCACAAACTGAGCTCTAAGCAGCATTCATGTGGCAGCAAATCTCCTATGGCAAAGCACTTTGACACCACCAGCATTTCCTTTCTCATTGATTTAGCTGCCTTGTATTTCATACCTCTCCCTGTTACCAGGACTAGAAATTAAAACTAAGGGGAAAAACGCTTTTTTCCTTGGCTTTGTTTCTGGGCAAAAGAAGTGGGTAACCACACAAGGGAAAGTGCTGCGATTTGTCCTTTCAGAGAGAGCCTCCCCAGTGTCAATTCCATGTGTAACTTTTCATGCAAGAAATTACAGGTGGGTCAGACTGTTTTTCAGTTTCTTTGAGGTGGGGTAGTATGTTCTTACCAACTCACATTTGAGTTCACTCATTTGCACAGCTGAGCAGTTTGCCATCGAGATGGGTAGAAAGGAAAAGAGGAATTGAGAAAATAATCTTTGCCTTGACAGAGCTGTGCCTGGGAAGGTCACACAGGATTTTGCCCTAATTCACCCTTCTCATTCTTTGACACCAAGACTAAAAAGCAGGAATACAAAATTCAAACATTTTTCCTCTCTCAGATACATAATCTAAATAATTAAGGTACCTAAAGCACTTGATTCCCATGTAAAACTGATCTCAGGATAATTTCTATAGAGAACTCATGCATCATGATTACTGAAGTACGTACATCAATGCATTATTCATGGCCACAAAGTGCACATACCGTCTTACTCTCAAATGACCCTCATTATTTGGGACATTCCTCATTTTAGATTCACATTCATCTCTATCCCATACTGAGGTTACCATCTGGTCATTTTTTTCTTTACTGACTCAGCCTGTTACTTTTATATAAAACTCATTTAAAGCTGAGCACCAACCAATTCTCTCAAATAGCTTCCATAAATAAAAATAAATATACTGTCTGTGATTACAAAGGAAAGGAAATCGGTAGTCATTTAAAGATCCTACTGTAGAGTTAGAATGAAGCCAAGGTTAATATAGTCAGGATTTGTTTCTCTAATAAATCTTCCCATTAATTTTTGATGTTCATAACAAAAAAAGCAAAAATAAGATCCACTAATAAGACAAATCAAAATATAGATAAATTTATGCGTGTAAACGTTAACATACACAATATACTAAGGTGAACAGATCATTAGCCAAGCAAAGTACAAAGGACAAAGAACATGAAACTAAACACATCTAGTTATTTGAGACAACACCACAGAACAGACTATACGATATTTGTAACTCAAACCCACTGTCAGAAGCATCATTCAGGGGATTATGCACAAGGAAGGAGAACACCAGAGAGTTCTTTCTAGTTCTCCAGATAAAATCCTCATTTTTTTTTCCCCTGCAGAAGTCAGTGTATCCACAGCAGCAGAGCTGGGCCAACACTATCGGCTATAGTTCACTTGACTGGAGGAATCCATTTCCTCACACTGCATTTCTGCCCCTTTTGGCTCATTTTTAGCAACTTTCTAGCAATCTGCCTGCAGGCAGGACTAGTAAACTGGTACCAGAGAAGAAACAGATTGTTAATAAAGGAAGAGTCACAGGCAGGAAGATGGAAGATATAGAGCTCAATAATGGCCTTTCTCTTCCTTACAACAAGAGCTCTTCCTCATGAGAGGAACGCCACCAAACTGCACCGTGTTCAGCCCTATGAGCACAGAGGTATATTTCTGCATCTGACTTTCAAGTTTACAACATGCCTGTAATTGTAAAAACTGAGAAAGTTGAGTGAATTGCTAGGTGACAGAGAATGTTTTAAAAGGGTTGAGAAAGACTTAACGAATTTAAGTCCTTAATTGGTTGGAAGTTTTAGAATTTTTGTGACAGACAAAGAGGCAGAGGTGCCAAAACTTCTAGGATTTTGTTCCTCCAATGCAGATAAACATCCTTTTTTATAGTTATGATTTCCCATTGAAAAACTCAATGGGCAGAAGAGGTTTTCTTCCTTGCTACCTGTGTGCATTCAGGAATTTTTTATCACTTGAACCATTATACTTTCTGACAAATTTTTTTTTCCAAAACTGTGTGTTAACTTGTCTTTGCTTTTCTTAAAATGTCTGTATAATGCATCAAAGGTGAAATATTTAAATCACAGTTTTAGAAGTGTATTAAAACCTTGTCTTGGTAAGGGTTTTATACTACCACTTCTGCGATAATACCAGCTCCTGCAAAGAGAAGGTATTTCCTCCATAGGAATAAGAGTTCTCCGATACCATCTATGATGATCAGTCCTACCTGACCGGTACTCTGGAATTGTATGAGAGAGGTGCAGGGCCTCAACCTCAACAATCACTGCTGTATTTCACCACATCAACCACTAACTGCTGAGAACAGGACCATTATTTGAATCAACAAATTTGAGGTTTAGCTTGTTCTAAACTCAAGACATGTTCCTGAAAGGTAAGTCTTAAAGGACAATTTTCAACCATTTTTAATTAATAATTCCTTAGAAATGGTTTCTTTTCAGAATCTCTGCTATTTATGGCTGCGTTCTTGTGTATATTCCATCACTGCCTCCTGCAGCATAATTCAGCTTTTGTCTCTATGAAATTCTGAATGAGCATCTTGGTCTCCTGGTCTTGCCTTTGCCCTTCCCATTCTCCCCTGCTACAATCCTCAGTATTGTTTAGTACTTGAAGTTCAAGCTCACTGTTATAAGGAATATTATTAAGAGCTTTGACTGGGATTCCTACTTTAGATTTCTCAGTTCGATTAATAGAAGATAATCACTCTCACACTCTCCCTCTCTGGTGATTTGGTTAATTAACTGGTAGAAGCAGTACAAATAATTTCTACACCAGCATACTTATTGTTTTAAAAATTATGTGAAAATTAGTCCCTTACTAGATGATTAGGTTTTTAGATCTGCTAATGAACAACAATAGTCCGCCATTGCCATCTTTTAATTTACTTTTAATCACCAGCTAAGTAACAAAGAAGTGTCTTTTAAAATAATTAAGACTACATATCAGGTCTCTGTAGGATGTCAACAATAAAGGGGTTAATGATGCATCCAGTCATCATGGAAACAATCAAAAAATGTCTTGCTTTAAACAATGCAGAACAACTCTTACTATCTAAATGCATCTGTGCCAGAAAATCTCCACAGCTTTACAACATTTTTCATTCCGCAGAGATCACACACACCCCTAAAAAAATAATGTAGCCTACGTAACAGGGCAAAGATTTAAATGAAAATAACTGTGAAGAGTAGCCACTTCCTCAGACTAGACAGAACACTCTTCAGCATGATCGTATGACCTCAGCTGGGACAACGTGACACAGTAGAAGATGTCTAACTAAATATAGCACTTGGAGGCATATAATGCATTTTTTGTCTCATAATATTAATATCCTTCTGCTATTATCTTCTTCAGATATTTAAAAATGAAAATTTGAAGAACTGAAAATTAGGTTCCCAGATCTTTATTCCAGAGGGATTTTCTAAAGTCTCTATGAGGCATAAGAACAACTCGAGTTTGGGGTTCAAAAAGGTAATAATTTTGGTTTGAATGTATCAACATTCAATCAACATTAGTAGCAGTTTTGTGGATGCATATGATGGGCATGTTTGCTGCCATAAAACTAACCCACCACAACTGAGTTCTAGGACAGGATGCTTATTGATCTTTTTTACACAAATCAGGCATGAAACCGCGTGTGTGTGTGTGTGCGCGCGCGCGCACATGTGTGTGCATCTTCTTTGACCCGGCCATCAAAGGATGTGACAAAAGGGGATGGAGATGCTATGTCCTTGTGTTGAAAAATTTAAAAATAAGAGATACAGATAAATACTCCACTTAAATGTCAGTGTTGTTACAGTTTGTGAAACTAACAGATATCCAGAGGTTCTGGCTGGGAGAGGCAGGTACTGCACTTAAAATTACCAGAACATCTGTAGTGTTTAGAGTAGTATCCCACTGAACAGCAAATGTAGCAGAAAGCTTGCTTTAATTCTTGACAAAGAAAGTAAATTGTCCTAAAAATTCTCTATTATGAAGCATCCAAACCATGTATTGGCACTCCAGAGAGCTACTACAATGTAATGCACGTGCTCCCTTTTGAAAACTGTCTTTTCAAGCAGCACACACTTTGGCCCATGGGAGTGCAGTATATAGAGCACTGTTAGGAGACTGGTAGAAGGCCATCTGTGCTCTGGTTGAAAAGACTTTAGTTAATGTGGAAAAAACCCATGTAATCGCTCTCTTCACAGCTTCTATTTTCATTTGGAGAATAGCATGAGAAAATAATGTAAAAATTCAGAGCTGGCAAGAACCGTGTAGGTAACTTCATACACCTTCCTACGAGTACAAGATGGTTCTCAGACACACACTTGGGGCAAGAGTGAATGACAGGAGTTAAGAGACTACATGCTCTTGCCAGGTAGACCTTTCACGCCTACAATACCAGTCACATCACTTTCATGATAACACATGAATCTTCATGATAACGATAACACACATCCATGACTGTCTATGACTGTACTATGTCTAAAAATATAGACTATCACATAGGTTTTCCAGGAACTATAATAGGAGTAATAAATACAATAGTCACATTGACCAGGTCGGTTGGAACTAGTTGTGGAGGTCCCCAGCAGTGTGGCAGCTCATTACCTATTGCATTCCTATCGGAATTTCACATTTCAGTATTTTCTCACTTTCATCTCATTAACTCTGATTAACGTCCTTTTAACCATCTTCAGTAATCCTCTACCTTGTTTTGTTTTTCCGTTCTCTAAAGACTGTTAACTGTGCCCATGCACAATATTGGAGTTAAACTGAAGTTAATTTTTAAACAGCTATTTGCAGAGCATCCCAAATGCAATATGTAGTGTGTACCAGAAAGAGCTTCATCTATTAGTGACTTGATGTCTCCATGCATCCAAACAAACATTAGAGCCATTTCTCAGCCACACTGCTTTATAAAATCCCTGTCCACTGTCACCAGAAGCTTTCAGCCTCCTACAGATTCTAGCATTATGGAGGAGTTCTCGTTTTTCTTCACCGGGCTTCACGTTTTCCTTCAATGAGTACTGTTACTATTTCTATTCTGTGAAGCCTAGCATGGTCTCACTGTTACTGCCTTATGACATATCCACCATACAAAATTATGTCATTTTTTTCATGTGTCTTAGAACCTTTTAAGTTCTTGTTTAATAAATTCATTATTGAATGAAGCCTCTTTAAACGAAATTGCTCAGCAATCCTAGAAAATCAAACTGCCTATTAGGAGTTAAAATAGGCATTCAAGATGCTAATTTTAAGCATTGCTTTTGAAAAACTTGACTCAGATGCTTGTTTTATAAACACATGAGATTACCACTACGGAACAATATACATAGTAATGCTTGGAAATGGAAGCTTTTAAAAAAGTTTTTAATAAATACTCTGGGAAAAAATCTATAGTAAAACTGTACCTAATATATAGACTGGTTTGCAGGATAAAACAGGTAATTGAAAGAGGTATGCAACGCACATTTCACATAAAGATTGCTATTATTTGACATAATGAAATACTCAGGATTTTGTTCATTATTTTTTCCTCTATACATACTTTCCAAATACAAATATAGTTAAATTTGAAAGATGAAAAAAGATTAAAAACTTGTACATGAGCATCTGTGATGAAGAGGTCAACTCTTCTCAGCTCTGTGCAACACATCTATTTTCTTCACAGACCTCAACACTTAAAAACGTGAACTTTTCAGTTACCTGTATTTTGTTGCTTTGCAACACAGAAGGTACAATTCTGACTATCCCACACTGAGGTGTCTGAGGAATTTGTTCTTTTATTTTTAATATTAATGAGTATCATTACAGTTATGACCCATTAACTTCACCCATGGGGACACCCCAGAGGCAGTCTGTGTCTCTGATGAAAAGACACGTAAATTCAGAAGCACATTGTCCACCATATGCACAATGGTCCTCTGCTTTTCATTCTCCTCTAACAAAGTGGCTCATGTGTATTCAGGAGACTTCAAAAGTGTAGCCAAAAAGACTGAGACTCAGAGTGGCCCTTTTATGCCTTTGATGTACAAAGCAAATCAGCCTGAACTCATCAGAGACTACTGATGACAGGGGCTGGGCTAATCTTCGAATGATCAAAGCGTTCAAAGTCAGTGACATTTGCAAAGAAATTAATGATTCTTCCATAAAGGTTTTAACCATCCTATAAACAGGATAAATGTAGAAATCCTTAGATGGATGGTACCATTAAGTACAGCAAATGTTACTGAAAATAATCACAATGGTGGCTCATTTATTAAGAAACTGTTCCCCACATTCATTTACATTCCACTGAACAGATTGTATGAAAGCCGAGGTTTTTCAGTCTGGTTAACGTTCTCTGAAATGAGAAATTACACACTGAAAAGCAGTACTTTGTGTGTGTCATGTCACAGAATTACAAGGGATCATTATCCAATCTTTGAGACACAGAATTATTACAGATTTATCAATTGTTTCTACTGATGTAAAAGGTCTGATAATGGCACGATGTGCCTGACTAACAAGAACTGCTATAATGAAGTTAAATGCTTTAACTTGTTTAATGATTCTGGTGGCAATTATTACTTATCTGGGACCAGAGAAGAAAATGTAAAATATGCTGTTATCCTTGATACGATTGGAGGTTAAAGGGTGAAACTGTAAATTCAAGGTTGGCATTTGCTTTTTAGAAAAGATTTGTTAACGTTGTTAAATATGCTGAAGTCATATTCGTACTGGCAGAAGATAAAGCAACCAATCACGGTTTTTCAGTAGAGTGTCTATCCCTGCCTTTGTACTGTGTTGCTTTATTTAATAGCAGCGCCATGGTGTGTGAATTATTAGGTTCACTAAGTAGTTTTAAAAGTATTTTACCTTCTACTCTGTAGCCTCAAGGAATTCTCATATCAAAGAAAAATAAAGTTGAACAATTGCTCTCACTGTAATCAAGCATGATTTTGACATTTTGGTCAAAAGAGGAAGAAAAGGAATAATTGGAAAACACTTTTCCCACCTCTTGTAAGCACTGATGTTGGTTATTTTAGGGGAATGTCTTGCCTTCAAATCTGTATGCATAAAACTATGAAAAGCAGACTGGAAATTATTTATTGTATTATGGGAGCATCAGGAGCATAAATCAGTTGGTAATTTTTGCTACACAGTGTTTCACTTAAATGCCCCCTACTAATATGTGAGTACTCGCCACAGACCACCTCTATCGATTTTTTTTTTATTTTTACTGGATATTGTGAAGCAAATTTTTTTAAAATACTTCTGCAACAGATTGTTTAGCTATTAAGGCTCTGTCCTGCTAGGAGAACAACAGCTCTGCCATTAGTAAAGATGGAATTTCTGAGGTTTTCAAATGAGGTCTCTTTCTAATGAGCATGTTAATACCCTAAGAGATCATGGGTGGACACACTGTAAGAGCAGACGGCTTAGTAAGCTGGTCTTCAGTCTGGCAAGCAGGCTTTAGCTACCCTATCTTTCAGTATCTGTGGGTGATAGATCAGTATTTACATGGAATTTACACATTTCAAAATCCCCCTACATGCTGAATTCATTTTGAACAGATGGATTTCAGTGTATCCCATCAACCCTTACCTGTAATTCTGGAATCCAATAATTGATTTCAGACCACGTTAAGCATGACAGAACACGATATTCTATATGAAGTGTCTGAAATTTTCACAATTGTTCAACACCGAAGAGTTCTGTAAGTAGTCTCTTCAAAAGTGAATGGATTTTCATGCCATACCGCTGTTCTGTGGATCTAACCACTGCTGTTAAGACAAGATCCTTAATAACGATACTTGCACACAAATACCCTGCTCTGGTTTCAGGTCAGTTAGGCTGATGAGGTTTTGCACCTGTGTGCTCATTTCCACATTTTTTGGTTGTTGGGTTTGTACTGTTTTTTTCTTACAGATCTGAGCAGTAGCTTGGTTTGGTCAAAATCAGAGGATCACAAGATAATTCAGGCTGGAAGGGACCTCAGGAAGTCGATAGTCCAACCTCTTGCTCGAAGCAGAGAATTCAGGCTGGAAGGGACCTCAGGAAGTCGATAGTCCAACCTCTTGCTCGAAGCAGAGACAGCTCTGAGGTCAGACCAGGTTGCTCAGGGTTTATCCAGTCTCATCTTGACAACCTCCAGGAACAGAGACTGCTCAGCCTCTCTGGGCAACCTGTTCCAGTGCCTGACCATCCTCAGGATGTCAAAGCTTTTCCTTTTTTTCCAACCTGAACCTTTCAACTTAGGCCCATTGTTTCTTAGTCTTCCACCACGCACCACTGTGAAGACAACATATTCTCAATGACCTCCTCAACAGGTACCCAGCAGGCTTCTAGCTGACCCCCCTGAAGCTGCAGTCTTCTCCAGGCTCCCAGCTTCCTCTGGCCCTCATTGTACAGCAAGTGCTACAGCCCCCTGACCATCCTCGCAGCCTTCAGATGAACTTGATCCATTTATCAACAGCTTTCGTGTACTGAGAGAGCCCTTGGTTTTAGTCCTTGCTAAATTTCTTTAGGTCTCAGCTGCCCATTCTTCGTGACCAATATCTAACACAACTCTCAAGATCTATGCTCAGCTCACAGTGTCATCTTGGTGAACTTCTGCTTCCTCAACCCAGCTGCTGTACTTCCAGATTAGGCAAACAGTGTTTTGTTTCACTCTAAATTTTAGTGAACAGTATAACTGCCCTGTTTTTCTTGCACTCAAAAATGTAAAAATATTTTTTTCCAGTCTTTCTGAAGGGAAAAAAGTAACCATATACAAATTACATGGGGCAATAGAAGGGAAGTGCCTTAGCAGCTTCATACCCTGCAGTATGACTGCAATGCTGTTTATTCACCACACTGAGCTGTAAGATTTGCAGCTACCCACACCCCATGATTTTTTTCTTTTTTTGATAACAAGAATGATACAAATAACTCTACTTCTGTTACTGAAAAGGACATAATCTGGTTTTCCAGTTACGAGAAGGGTTGCTATATCTGCACCAGAAAGAGAACCTGGGCACTCCTACCATCCTCTCCCTGCCTCAGCTCCTGCCTGTTAGTTCTGTTTCTACAATTCAATGATGCTGGTTTCTCCTTTGTCGAGGTTGATTTTATTTAACTCTGCTTTTCTGCAGTCACAAGCTTCCTTTCTGTTGTTTACGGAAATATGAGAAATATGTCTACAATACTCATGCTGTTCAGTGTGACTGCTGCACTCCAACACTGTAATTTACCAATGAAAATGTCAGTTTTAAATTTACAAAATAAATATGTTTGATGTTCAGTTTAGAGTATGAATGAGACACGTGGAATTCACAGCACTTGTGAATCTCACCCAGGTGATCTTGCCAGAAAGACATCTGCATGAACTAGAGCGCACAGGCATGTGTACAGTTGTGGGTTTTCTGCTCTTTTGGGGTTGTTTTGCAATTGGAACACAGAGAAAATGAAGTTTAAGCTTAATTAGTTGCAGTAAGCTAACATACAAGTGTTTCTGTATTTGTTTTCTATCTATGTAACTTACACTATTCTGGTTTCTTCTATATGTCACTGGATAGAAGAAAGAAAGAAATGTAATGAACCAGACTAAATCGCCAATTGCAGCATTCTCAATAACCAACGATCCCAGAAATTACCTGCCGAAGAAATGCATAAAAATCAAAACAATTATATTTCAGGATTTTGCATCCATTCACAGTCGGAAGTAGAAACCAAAAACAAAGTGAAAGGGAATTAAATTATTTGTGGAAATTATTCATTCAGCTGTCTCCTTACTATTTTCTTCTCTTTAAATCTTAAACACAGTTGATTTCATTCTAGAAACGGAATTAACATTATAGCCATTCAGTAAAAATCCTCAGTGACAACTAAAAGAAAAACAAGCACCTTTCTACAGCTTCATGAAAGAGTAAAGGTCTCTTTTGTTCTCATGTCAAGCCTTGCATGAAGACAGAAACTAACTCGATTGTGTGCAGTTGGGAAGTCATAATTCGTATTTTTTAATAGCATTTGCTCATCATATTGAAAGAGAAAAGAATTTTAAATCTTTTTTCCGTGGGTTTTCTTAGCAGCAATGCTTCCTCAAAAAGAAAATTTGAAACCAATGGCGTCCCAAGTGCCACTAACAGAGGCTGCATTTGTGCTCACCGACTAAAAACACTCCTAACTTCATAGGTAAGCGGTGGGTAATGCTTGGGCCACAGCAACGTTTAAATGCAAACTACTATTGTAGATAATCTGCCTCATTACATATGTGACAGAGATTCCAGGACCAGCTCTACCAACCTTAGCAGGGCTCTGGGCTCGGCCTGGGGAGCACGTAATGTACCTATTTAAGTATAAGCTGGTAGGTCATCTCCACTGAGCAATCCCCATTTCCACGAGACAAGAATTAAAGATGGAGTAGGGGGGGTGTTTTTGTAGGGTTTTTTATGATTTATATGATAAATGGAAAAAACCCCTGTAGGTGAACCAGAACTGTTTATGAATTTTTATTTAATTTATCATATCAGAAAAAGGAAGACCACACACAAATATGCTGAAACAATGCTTGCACGTTTAAATACATAGTTAGTACTAAATGATCTGCCCCCTCTCCCCCCCAAAAACAGTATTTTGCAAGCTATTTTCCTAAGCAAACAAAAATATAGTTTACATCACTATCTTTCCTATGGTCTCGTTCAGCCTCAGCACTCAAACATCTATAGGCACATTTAAGGTGCAAGATGTTGCTCTTCGTTATGTATTCATACTGACAATTTATTGTATGGAATCCCCCAGTCTTATAACATTAAGCACTTAATCAGTAAAATCCAATTCTTCTCAGAAATTAGGGGCCTCTAATAATTTAGCTTGATTTCTTCTAAATGTCATTCCTGTAAGAAACATCCCTATTCACTGAAAAGTCATTGAGATTGCTTATCAGATAAGGGAAATAGAGCCTTTCAAGCTGGCTGCTCCTTTCACTAGGGAGAACGTCATATGTCATATTTTTATTAATAGTACTTTGATGCTTATGCTTGGAGGAAATTCTTCTTTGAGGAGGACTTTGTTTGTTCCTGACTTGAAAATCCATTACTGACTATTCAGTATTTTTCATATATTCTACATTGTTTAACCTCTCCAGAAAGAAGCCTGGGATGTTACCTTTATGTTGTCAGCACGGCAGGAAATCTTTTTTAATGTTGAGAGTGAATTGTGACTTGCCCTGTTACTGCAGATGTGTATTTGCAGCTATGAAAAAGGATAGTGTTATCAGTGACTTGACATGTTTGTGAACACTTTACAAAGAAAGGTTTCTGTTATTTTCCTAATAAATGAACTCCTGTGTGTATCTTTTATAAGTTTCTTTATCTTAGGCACAGAAGTCATTGCTGAATGGCTTGAAGTAAAATTATTGGATATTTACACACTAAAGATGTTTCTGAGCTTGTTGAGAGTTTTCGTAATTTGAGTTTTTGAACGTTTAGCTCCCAGGAGCCTAAAGGCATGTTTACAGTATTCAGTGGAACTCCAGTTTGAGGAGTTGTACCAGAGCAAATACGACCTGGTAAATTCAATAAAGTGAAGTGTAACCTGCATTGTGCTGTGTTGCCCAATGTTTTTGGCTCTAACATTGTCTTGCAGAGTCAGCTTAGCTGGTTCATGTTTGGTGTTACTTATGTTCAAGTCTATATAACTGGTTTTGATCATGTCACTCTATGTTTTCAAAAGAATTGAGAGAATTCCCAAACATGTTGAATGTGCAAATCTGATTAGAATGCAGAAGTTAGTTCTCATACAGACAATTAAATGCCTAAGAAGATAATCAAAAGAGCTTGGGTTCTGAGCTATTTTGAAAAAGTGGTCTCAACTGTGAAGTGTTAACTTATACAAGATATATAGACAAAAATAACAAAATAATTGTATTGATCTTGATGTTGTGAGTGTCTAGCAAAAGAAAAATAGAGTCTGAAATATGTAAGGCCCAAATCAGAGAGGACAGTGAAATAAACAACAGTTTTACATGATCTTCCTTTCAGCATTTACCAGCTCACACATTTGACTGAAGGGAGATTGGAGTTTTAGGATCATCTTAATATTAGTCATGAAATCCAGCACTATCACTGTCATCCACCAAGCCATTTCATCTGCTTATGTATCAGATCCTGTTCTGTAGATTGAGAAAGTATTTCTTCTGCATCCTAAAAATTGTGAAGACAACTCAGTAATGACTGTGATGCTCCCAGTGATCGGGGAAGCAGATAAGGATCTAATACATTACTACTTGCCTTTTACCTCTCACTTTACTCCCTTATTTGATTTTCCTCATCTCCTGTCATCCATATTGTTCCTTCTTTTCTTTTTTTTCATCCATCTATACTTTGCCTTCCACATATTCTTTCCTATGGACCCTCATACACAGACCAGAGCAAGGATAAAGTTACCAGCCGAATCTAGGTATTTCCTGTTACTAACAAGACAGTCACATCTCGCTGCTTCCATGGTCTGCATTGGGAATTTCACATACATTTTGGGATCAAGCAATGAGACAGGAGGTACTGCATGAGGACGTCAGTGCTGACTCTAAATTCAAGCCATTCAGTCATGACCTGGCCCACCAGAATAAATCTGCTACTAGTGACACTGGCATGCAATGCCATTTCTGGGATCTATGATTCAAGCAGTAATGGAAGAAACAGAAAGATGAAGCATCCACGGGTTTTGAAACATTCCCGGCTCTCTTGCTGCTAGTCAACATCGGGGCGAGGGGGGGTGGAGGGTTCAGCATCCCTGCAGTGCAGAGAGAGAGATCCACCTAGTGACTGATTCATCTGCAACAAGACTTGTGCGGTAAGCTAACGTGCAGCACAATCTATGCTTATGAGCATGCAGAGAGAAGGCTCTGTATTCAGATAAAGAACCCTTCATACATAACACTTCCTCTTTATTTTGATCCTCCCATTAACCCGCTAATTAGGTTGTGGTCCTGGTTATCAAGGCTGTTTGATATGGGACGTTTGATATGTGCCCCTGTGCTGACTCTGACAATCAGCTGAGGGCCTGACCCAAGTCCCTCCTCTAGTAACACACTAATCTTTTTTACATTTTCTTTCCAGCTTGTAACAGGACAAAGTGATGTTCCCAACCCCACCCCTTGATACCCTGAACAAACAGATTTATTACAAACCCAAAGCAAATCATGAACACAGAAAGCAAAGCACATCTTGGCATCCCTACATGACAGCAGAACCCATCCCTCATTTCAGCTCATCTATACACTAAACGACCAGACGAAATGAGGAACGCAAGTAGAAGTTCACACAAAAGGAATGTAGCAGGCCACTCATTGCTGACTGGGAAAACAGGGGCTCACATATGTCAGCTTGGCTGAATCCTCCTGGGACAACCGCAAAGATTACTGCTCCCAGTTACTGCTCCCACTCCCCTGATGGAGGTTACATCTTACGCAGGTGCTGCTGCTGGCCTCTCAAGTGTGCCATCTAGAGTACAGACCCTCAGCCCCACTGGACTCTGAGCCTCAGCATCTGAAGGATAAATACATGCCCCATTTTGCCTTCATGATATGCCAGCAGTGACCTCTGCAAAGATCAGATGGGCCAGTAGCAGGGAAAGCATTACTGCTGCTGTTTCAAGTAAGGTTTGGCAGGCAGACTCATTTGCTGCAGTCCAACGAATCACTCAAATAGAATGACACAGATCATGAGTGACAGGTAGAAAAATTCTGCACAGAACAGAAACTTGTTTGTTTTTTACAACACTAAGCTCCAGGAATTTGCCTTCACTTAATGCACACATTTGCTGCAGCAAATTCTGAATATATTTTTTCCTTTGATGTCTTCAGCTTACCTGAAATATTTTGTAGCTAAATTATTGGTATATATATCACCAGCTTCTATCGATCTATCTGATCTTTGCTATTTCATTGCAAACTCCACAGAAGATGAAAATAAAAGCCAGGTTTATGACTGACTTGTTGCTGCCTAATTATACGGAAACACTGCTTTTTTGATAATAATGATATGTTAGCAGCTGATTTACTAATCAGATTCTGTATCTAGGGATAGGAAGGGGTGCGGGTGCACATATGCACATGTATATTTGTTCCAAAATTTGCATTTTATCTAAGTTAGCATTGATTAGTAACTAAATTTTCAACTGCACTTGTAGAGAATAATTTGGATGAATCATTAAATACAACATGGTACCTTTCAAGTAGAAATCTACAATTCTGTCTGGAAAACAAGATAATACCAGTATTACATACTACATTGAAATCCAACAATATTGATGAATGAGTTACTTATTCCCCTGAATAAATAAGTCCAATCAGAGAACAGAAATAATAAAACTATACAACTTGCTAATCATGCAAACGATACCGAATAATCAAAACAATTTGCAAAATGCAGACTGAAAACCATTTGTTTAACAAGCTGTTTAGCTAGTCCATCCAAACTCAGCGTCACTGCCAAAAGACTCTGGGTCTGTAACAAATATAATCCACAGCAAATGTTCACACTGCTATGCTCAGAAAAATAAGATATCAATCATTTCATTTCTATGCATCAGTCTGACTTAGTTCGCATCTCAGTAACAACCAGAATTGGCCCTTTTAACCAGCAAAGTATGGGCATGCCTGTGAGGAGGCAAATATCCATATCATCCTGGGCACCTGATCATTTTGCCGCTGAAGCCCATGACTGCAAGAGGCCACAGGCTAAACTGCCCACCTACACATACACGAGTTTGGACTCTTTGGGAATGAAAAAACTTAAACTGCCATCCTGCTGTGCTTCATGAATGGGTGGAGAAATTCAGCCTCCAAGGAGGACAGTACAGCTTTCTTCCCAAAGCCATCGTAGCAATTCCAGGCAGAACTGGCTACTTTGGTGTGATCCCGCCTTGAAGAAAATTCCATAGGTTTTTTGCTAGACCACTGACATACTGATTTCTTCTACTCTGCTGACCTCTTCTGAAATGTGGCTGAATTTGTTTGGTGTGACATCTGCACAGTTTGTCCTCCTAATTGAAAGACTGGATGTGACTTATTTCCCCGAAGACTGGCTGCAGTCAGCAAGCAGGAACAAACTTCAGTCATCTCTGATTGGCCACATTTCAAAATCATGTCCCAGATGTACCTGGTTTGTGTTTTCTGTGTGCCATTCATCCCTTTTAAGCTGACATTTTCATTTAGTTATCTCTGATCAGCTAAGACAGGCCAAGAGATCTTTTTGGTTTCAAGCCAACTGCAGTTGTGCCTGATGTGTCCCTCCCCTGGAGAGAGCACGTACAGGTGAAGCTCCTGCACACTCCCAAGCCAAACTATACAGCAAAGAAATTATGGAGCTTATGTCAAGTAGCAAGAAAAATGCTCCTAGTAAGGACAAATGAACGAATGTGAAATATGTAAGTTCTATTTCTATAGAAAGTATCCTGAATTTTAGGTTTGTTACTCACCGGCATTTGCTTCCAGCTCACTGAAAAAATTAAGCAACCAAAACCACGGAGTAAATATCATTAAGAGGAAACTGAGACAAAGAGAAGAGTTACCTTCTCCCACACTTTACAATGCCTGGGCTATGAACAGAACTATCTGAGCTTCAAAAACCCACTGCAAAACAAGAGATCTAAAATTTCCCTGGAACTGGAGGGATGTACATATTTAAAACTATCCCAGTGATCAAAGATGAGGTTGTCATGAGTCATTCTAGCAGATGAGCTTTTCTTCTTGAGACTGAAGACTGACAAAGCTACTGGCAACCTTGAGCAAGATTTGCATGCCTCTGCAGTTATCTGCATGAAAATGCAGTGCAAAGGGGACACAGAATCTATTAGGATATTTTGGAATCAGTATTACACTTATATTTCAGCTGAACAGAAAAATGGGGGTTTATGACAGATGGCAGTGGAGAATTGGCAGGAACAATTAAGAGCTGAAGAAGGCACGGGAGATGTATTTTTTGTTGAAACGCTTCTCTGTAATTAAGCAAAATGTGTTTCTTGACACCATTTCAGTGCACAGATATGTTTTAAGACCTGAGAAGGTAAGGCAGGCCAAGAAGTTCTTGGGTTTTAAGTCAGCTGCACTTGAAAAAGGTCCAGTAGATATTTGTCAGCATAGCAGTTTTCGCATTGTCAATTCCAGGAAACCAAAAATACGCCTCAACATTTTTAGATGGTGAAAATATACTTAGAAACTCATTCTCCCTTACCCCACCTCATTGTAAGTCCTGATATATTTGAGAAATTTACAGGAATTTAATACATATTTTGGCCAATTCAACACACATTGAAAATCATGGATCTTTTCTGCAAGGATACTTCTGATGGCTTATCCAGCCAGCAAAAGCAAGGCAGAAGTATCCACTGAGATACCAGGCATTCTTCCTTAGTCTTTCACCATGACTAACCATAGCAAGCATATTTGATGTTAAGATTAATGTTCAGTTCTGAGTGACGTGGATTCACACTTTACGTCTTCTCTGAAAATTACTGCTGACAATGGTTGAAGCTGGATTGGTGTTGAACAAGGTTCAACTAGAAGCACAGTGACAGAAATAACAGTCAGGCCCATTTCAGGGACATTTGAAGCTGATCTTTTTGAAGATAACTTTTTTGTCCTTGGCTGTATACTCAGTTTAATTTTGTTCAGCAAAATGACCACTGCACTGTTGAGACATACAAAGACTAAAAGGGACTATCAGCAAGGATGCTAATTGGTGTCAGATGTGATGAGACCACTGTTCTTCAAGAAGACTACTGATTTGTTTTCCTCTGCTTTACCGAGAATCCAGCACCAGGTGACTCAATACCCTCACCTGAAGTAGGATTCAAAGGGATAAAGATACTAGAGCTTATCACCAAACCTTCTATTCTGTCTACTAAGGCTTTGTTTCTAAAATGAGATTAGGTAATGTTTTCATCATATAGAAGTGACAGAAGATGTGGGAATATTTTCCTGTAATTTTGTAGACAAGTGCAATGGAGATCAACAGAATTTTTATATAAAACAATGCAGAATTGTGATGCATTGCTGATTATACAACAGCAGAACATCGATCCACTTTCCCTTTGTTAATTTCAGTAAAACAGAACCGCTTTTATTTAGTACTGACTGAGTTTTTACTACTTTTCTTACCAAACCAGGTACATAAGTTACTAAGATATATATCTATTCATGCCCAATATTTAAAAGCATATGCGGGAACAGTGGACTACAGACCACTGCAGAGAACATGTCAACACGACAACCTCGTCTCCTGCTTCCCTCACCTTTTCATGATTGAGCTGACACACAGAAATCACAAGGCTCTTCTTACAAAATGTGCTTTACAGGATATTTAAAGAACAATGCACACAGCCTTGAGACTGGAGAACAGCTGGAAACTACTGTCGACTTCATCTTGCTTTTCTGAGCAAACTATATCCAGAAACAACATCAGATTTGTTCCAAGGAAGTCTAGAGTCAAGCTGTATTCCAGAAGACAAACGTGGAGCTCAGGCTGACGCCCAGTTCCAGAAAACTGGGGGGTAGGGGTGTGTGTGCATAATAGAAAAAATAAAAAAAAAAAGGTCCTTCTTTTCAATGGGACCTAAAAAAGAAAAATAGAAACCATGGAATTAAATTAAACAATGGAGAAGTATCTAGATGATGAGATGGGAAACAAGGTGACAGATTGATTAAGAATGCAAAAATCTGGAGGTAAAAGAATGTAGCTAGCACACAGAAAAAGGCTTGAGGGTAAAGGAAGCTATCAGTAATGTACTAGGGGGGAAACGAAGCAGAAAAATAAGTGGGGGAAAAAGACAACCCAGGAGGGGCTGCATTATTTAAAAAAAAAAATTCAGAGTTAAATTAGACCTAATCACCATGTACTTGGGCTGTACTGTGCTCTGCTTCACAGCCCATTTGATGAGTTCCCTTTGCTTTCTTATTCAAGTCAAAACAACGATTCAGGCTGACACAGACACACAGTGTGGGGGGTGCATTAGAGAAGCTATTTTGATCTCTGTCCATTATGCTGTGTTTACAGAAACTCACAATGTTTAAACAAAACTTTAAAATACACTTCTGACTTGGAAAATGTAATTATAACAGTGAAGACAACCACAGCTTGAAATGGATGAGGAGGTTAAATTCTAAGTTTTCCTTCTCTCAGAACTCCTTCTACGTTTCAGAAGGGCAGGACGAAGGCAGTGGCAAGTGGGAAATCAGTGCTCTCGTAACATTTAATGTCCTATTGGCTGTAAAACAATTTTGGGATCCCTTTGTGTAAGAAGAAGGATCGGTGCAAATGTCTTGAGGAAAATGCCTCAGTATTATATATTTCAGTGACTTTGAGTTCAAGGACAAAGTCTAAAGGCTACTGTCTGCACTCACAATGTATGCAACAAAATGCCTGCTGGCCACCGGGACGTGCTCAGGTCACTGAAAAATAGCCGATACAGTAGAAAGAAATTGTGAACTCAATTCTCAAACGGAGCATAAGGTTTCTGAGCCCTTAGGCCTGGTTCCAACAGCTGAATGTCAGCCAAGCCCCACCCACTGACTTCCATAAATCCTGACCCACACAACACCTATGCACGCATGCTAATTACGAGCGTGGGAGAGGGGCGTCCAGGTACAGCTCCCCAGCTCCACTCCTGCAACAGAGCAAGCAGCCTCTTCTGGCAGTTCTAGACGACAGCGCTTAAGGGGACTTGCAAGTTTGACAAAAAAGTTGGTGAAATTGATTGGTATTTAGAGTTTAGTGGTCTCCTATGAGTATTCCTGTGCTTCTCTGACTGATTTTGATGAAGTGCTTTTATTTGTCTTTCTACCGAGAGACTGCAGATGAATTTGCAATAGAGCAGCATGGCTCCTGTTTAGCTTTGTCAGGCACCACTTAGCCATGTTATAATTTATTTTCCAGGAAAAAATATTTCTCATGAGAGCTTCAGGCTAACACAGTTATAAAGCACCTGGCTACCGTTCAGCTTCGTGTCTGAAAGCAGTTTCATTTGCATGCATAAACAGAAAAATACCAAACTGGAGAGGAGGAAGAACCAGAAGTTCCTCCAGATACACGTGCTGTAGGTAGACAGGTCTTCTTTCGAGCGGCGTTTAATTAAATCAAACATCACCTTAGCACCAAAGTTAGCAGAGTCTATCTAGAAGCACAGACACTGCTGTCAGTAGTGCTGATGCCACAGAAGGCTCTGCGAAGGGTTATTCACTTAACAAAGCAGCCTGTCTCTGCTCATTGCTAGGTTGGGAACTGACTGTTCTAAATTTTTGAATGGATTTAGACCTGTATTTAACTTTGACATACTGTGTAATAGAGCAATCTTTACCTTGCTTCAGCTTTATTTGGTGAAGAGTCCCTTTTACTCAGAGAGCAATGATTGTGGTGTTTGTTGGGGTAGTTTTGTTCCTATTTTCTGCTGAATTATAGTGATTAGTGAGCAGTTTGAAAGCACCCAGCTCAAAGATCTTTTCTGCTTTGATCACCGTTACTGTTATTCAGGAAGAGGCACAAGTATGGTTACAGGAGGAATGTAAATATCAATTCCGTTTCACTGCACTTACGGAGGGTCTGTTGTACTTTTTTCCCCGTGCTTTCTTCCTACTCTTTGTCTCATTAGAATGCAGGGGAAGAAATGTAGTGATGTAGACATAATTAAGACAGAAAGTCTTTCCAGAACATGCCACTAATCATAAAATGTGATTTCTAGCTTGCTTTATAATTAAAAGAGTATTTTTGTTTGTCTCACTTGTAGTTTGCATTTTAAGAAACAGAGATGAAAACATCCAAAGATCCAATGAGAAAATGGAGCCTGTTCATAAGGAACTGCTTTCCTTGCCAGTTTAATCAGCTGTGCTGTTTCATTAGCGATGACTTAAGCAAACCAGACAATGCTTATTGCAGCACCTAGCCCTATAATCATTGCACATTACTACTGTTGGGGGGAGGGGGTGTGTTTCAACTGTTGACCAAACACACTGCAATATTTACAAGTAACTGGGAACTGCAGGCTCAGATTTAGATCAACTAACTTGCAGCCTCCAAAATGACAAGGAAAACCACCAAAGTTTTGCAACTCTGACATGAAGAGCATGAAACCCACATTTTAAAATCAAGTTCAGACAACTCACTTTTCACAAGACACGTTGAGCACTCCCACCCATCCATACTGAGTAACTACATCCATTCTTTCACTTATACCTCTCAGACACTTTCAGGAGTACTCATTCGGCACACCTAAAATTGCCTCTTTGCACACTGGTAGCACCGCTCTGCTTATTGCCACAAAACCGTCACACTTTATTTAACTTTAGCCCCGGAAAGTTATTAGTAAACACAAACCTGTGAGACAACATGAAAAATCTGACTTCCCAATGCTTTTCCACCAGCCTGCTAAGTGATACATGCCCAGATGCTCCAAAGACAGTTTTTTACTGCAGAGAGGGAAGGACGGATTTTTAAAACAGTACTGTTACACAAATTATTGTGAACTAGTGAACAGGACAATGAGGGACTGATTGTGCTGAACTGGTTGAAGGGAGCTGGATGGAGCCCTGGTTGTGCTGTGAGAAAGAACCGCAACAGCACAAGACTGTTCTGAGCCAAGGGAGAGGGAACCCGATGTGGGGGACGCTGGCGGGAAGAGTAGGACTGGACTTGAAATTCCGTTTCCTAACAAACTTCTGGTGAAATCTAAAGCAGATCTCTTTTGCTCCATGCAGCTGAGCTACTCGTCTGTAAAATGACAATAATAGCACTTCTCTACCCCCAAGAATAAA
The DNA here is from genome assembly GCF_000690775.1 of Eurypyga helias. Taxonomy (NCBI): domain Eukaryota; kingdom Metazoa; phylum Chordata; class Aves; order Eurypygiformes; family Eurypygidae; genus Eurypyga; species Eurypyga helias. The sequence continues at coordinate 12,544 of NW_010245619.1, read as the reverse complement.
CCATGGAAAGACTGGAAAGTAGTCAGATGTCATCGTTAGGAGGACAGGGCAACACAGCAGCAGCGTAACACAAGGAAACATTTCTATTTCTTCAAGTAAATTCAAAACAAACAAAAAAAATCAACATTCGACATATCTGGGATTAAAATGGAAATGGAAAAAGGATATTTGGACATATTTCGCCTCAGAAAATAGTATTGATATCGTTTTGCTCTGACTTTATAATTCCCGTAGCTTATTATAATGTAGCTGTCCTCTTTGATTTGTGTACTGGAACATACAATGCAACTGCATATATTCGTAGAAATAGGCTTATTATTGTAACAACTCAAGGGAATCTTCTGAATTGAGGGAAACATTTACATTGGAACAAATTACATTTTACCAAAAAACTAATTGTTACACTGAGAGTTGTATACTGTTGTAATTGCACTGCCCTAATTACACACATTGCATTATTTAAAAAGAATAGCATTGCTTATTTGCAATATCCTCTGCTTATTTACAGTTGCATATTTGAACAAGGAGCAAGGAGTTATTCCTACAAAGCAGCAGAGAGATTGTTATCTGCACAAAAACACAAAATTAATTCAGTAGAGGAAATCTACTCTCAAACAGAGCAAGAGAGAAATTCCTCCTGAGGCAAGACATTCTACAATTGTTTCTAAATTTCTGTATAATTAACAAAGCACTTACCATCTGCAGTGATTGACCTGTCAGATCTGCTCCTCTGAGATAATTTCAGTGACATTTAAAAAAAATAGTTTGAATATAAAAAAGCCATATTCAACTTGTAGGGAATGGTGTTATCCTGTAAATAGAAATTACAAACACTCAAGATGGAATTAGTTTACGAGGACTGCTGATTAACACCAGTAGCCCGGATCAGAGGCATTCAGCTCAGGTTATTAGTGGGATATCCTTTGTTGGCTATCATGACAGTGACCCTATTTCATCTCCTATTTTTTAATGTGTAAATGCCTCTCTAACATATGAAAAGGCATCTGGGAAAATTCACTTGCTTATTTAGACTAATACACTAAACAATGTCTATGCTCCATGTTAAATGGAATTATTGGGAAACTTAATTTTAAACAAAGAAGAGGCTGATTCCCTGTTGTTCTGCACCTTCACTGAACATTCATTTGGACCCAACCAATTATTGCATCAAGTTGACATAATGCTACCAAGCAGCAGTGACCCTCTTTTTACCTCAACTGTGTGAATGGCTGAGTACGTTTCAATGCACCAGAAAATCCATCCTGGTACTGCTGTGTTTATAAAGAAAAAATATTCTGTCTTTTGTTTATTGTTTTCAATTAAATCTACTAAACCCAAACAGCGTAATTTGTGGATTAGCTCCATCTCTTTAACTATTCTTCTTCCTGGTCCTGTGTTACATTATTTATAGAAGCTGCAAAAATGCTTCTCCATGAACAGCCTGTACCATTTCTTCCTTCACAAACCTGAATTTCTAGCAAATGTTACTTAGAGACATGTAAAATACAGTGTTATCCAAACCAATACACACTTTTCTCCCATCAGGTTTTGTAAGTGATCTTTTTAAAAGTAGCACAAAAAAAGAGCTGGATGTTGTGTGGCATGAGAGATGAATGCATCTTCAGTTCTAAGGAACAACTATTGAAGTTTCAGATTGGTAATGATCACAGTCAAAATGATATTTTAATCTTAGTACACAGTAGGGAATAGACAGTTACTGCACAGTTCACTAGAATTTTACCCCCCTTGACACATGAAAGAGCAAGTAGTCTGACTTTTCATCTTATTTCAGAAGAGATCCCCTTCTGGAGGTGGTCTAGTCAAGTCCAGCCAGTGCTCCTAATACAGAAACTTTCCGTTCTACAGTAAATGCAACTGATCTTTTATCTTTGATTTAAGTTCATTGCCACAAAATCAAGATGTATTTGTTGAACTGTAAGGTTACAAACTGCATAAATGAGAACTCCTACAGTAACAGTTGTTTGTAAATTTTTGATCAATGACTTTTTACACTATAAATTGTAAAAGGGCTATCAAACTTTCCTAGAGTATATTTTACAATAAATAGAAAGTTTAATCTTTTTTTCTATATTTCACAGAGTTTTTTGTAGATTTTTTTTTCCCAATCCATATTGCTAGATGCACCTTGCTATGTTCTCTTGATTCAGTGATAAGGAAGAGAGAGAAAAGGCTGTTTTTCTGCTTTTTCTATGACCCCAATTCTTCCAAAATGTACGGTTTGGGTGGGTGGTATACTCACTACAACTGAATAGTGGTAGTTAAAGCGAAAGCAGTGAGCACAATTTCTTCTTATTTGCAGGTAATGAGTAATGAAAGAAGAAGTGCGAAAAAACTCGCGTGGTCTTTCAACAAACAAAAAAGCACCAGCACAGATTGAGGCCTTCCTTAGTCTTTGAATAAAAAAAGTACAGAAAGAAATCACAGAAGAAAGAAATATTCTGTAGATAGTTGTTCAGTGAAGCTTGTCAGGAAAGAAACAGCAGTGGAAACTGTAATTCTTTAATTTGGAAAGATCATCAACAAAGCTTCCAAGTCGATTAGGACTTGCACTAACCATGGAATGTTCCTTGAGAAAGAGAAGCTAAACATACAGTGGAATCAAGATGACAAAGTGCCCCATGTCATCCAAAAAGGAGAGAAAACATGACTGAATCCTAGTGAAATGCGTACCAGATGAATTAGAAGACCCATAAAAATGAGGAACTATTCTTACAAGTAATTAATCTTATACTGCATAATTGCACTCTTCCTACGTAAACACCTCAAATCAGGTGAACTGGACCAACTAAAGAGGTGGTACTTTACTGGGATCATCATACTTTCAGAGCACGGCTACAGTTGTTCCCCAAGAAAAAACTCCTTACCTAAAAAGTGAACAGTCTAAAACATTTCACAATGGCGAGTATTTTTTAAACAGAAAAAAAAAAAAAGAGAGGAATCAGCCAAAGGAAGCTCCCTGTCTTAGAAGAGCCTCAACCAGTTCTGACTTCCCGTACTTCTGAACAAGGACAGTATTCATTTAAAAACTTACTTTGGCAAGCACATTACAGACATGCTACATGTATAGATAAATCTATTTTATATCATGCTATGAGTGCTAATCTTATTGTAGAACAGAGTGATTACAGCTTACATTGAATTACTACTTTTTATAAGTCATTGTAGTGAGGCACTTCATTATTTTTAAACAGAAATAGTGAAGGAAACCACTTATGTTGAGCTGACTGCTGATGTCTTTCTTTCTCATACTATGTTAGAAGGACCGCCATAAAATAAACGAGGACTCCCTAGAACCCAGCTGGTGTAGTAGTTGGTCTCGTATGTGTCTGCTAGTATCTATACTGAAAGTCCTATGATTCCTTCAAACTGCTTATTTAAGACATCCCACTCTACAGTGCACACAGAATAGGCTGCACTGATGCCCATACTTTATACTTCTTCCACAAGGCTCATTTTGCTTTTGCGACAGGCATATATATATGCATAAAAATTATGTACATCCATATACATGCAGACAAGCTATTAAAATTGGCAATGATTTATCTTTGCTTTTAACCTAACAGTGCCAAAACTTCTGGTTTAGCATAGTAAGTACTACAGTAAAATGTTGCTTGAACTGGTACACATTATTTCAACTTACAGGACATACCCTCTGCAGGAAAATGGCTTATTTTCCAAGGAACTGTACAAAGGCTTTTCATTTGTGCTCAAAGAAATATCCTACATGAGGACACATTTTTAATTCTCTATTTAAAAAGCTTTTGGTGTCACCTTGGAAAGTCCCAGAGCGTGCTTACTAAGGTAAGTTTAAGAAGAAGGTGTGACAGCTGTGGATTTTGACATGAAAACGTCTCTCGCTATAGGCACAATAACGTTTTACTTATCCTGTTTTGATGAGCATGTGCTGACATTTAAAAGACCAGAGAATGAAAAAAACCTAGCCCCTATTTTATGAGAGAAAAAGAAAGTCCTTCTGTGGTTTGTTTTGGTTTTGCTTTTCTTGATGATTTTCACATATCTTAGCTGTTTTAAATGTTACCAGAGGCTCAGCAGACTTGAGCACAGTCAAAAAGAAAATTCAAATATAATTCTCTGGTCAAAAATTCAGCAAAGAAATATACACTTACAAATTTTTAAGGGATACAAAGAAATTTAAAAACTGTTTTGTTTCCATGGTCACATAAATAAGTGAACTTAAAACGCTTGAACATTAGTATTTTACCTTGATCTTTTCTTTCTGAAGGCACACATGCTGTGGTAACTTACAGAAGTTATTTTATAACATGCAAATAGTACTGTACTGACATTTGCTGCTGCATAGTTACTCAATGACCTATACGAAAAGAGTTGTTTGTTTAGCTGCTAATGAATCACTATTTCATATTACAAAACACATGACCTCAACTGACAGTATGGGTGGCAATACCAGTTAAAGAGATTAAGGCTTGCCTGATTGTGGAAAAATGCCTGGTGGTCCCTCACATCCAACCCTTTGAGGGGATATATGAAGAAGTTTACACTCCAAATATTAATACCAGTAACCATTAGACAGAAAACATCTCCAGTGAAAAATGCACAAGTACTAATTTCTTAAAACCTTTTATGGAAGTTCATTCTATAAGCACAAAAAGAACAAGGGAATCTATGAGTTCACAAAGTGACTATGACATTGTATTTTGCTTAGGTCCTGAAGTGCATAGGGAAGTGCCAGTTACATTCAGCACCACGCTAATACGAAGCAGCTTAGTGTAGTTTTAAATCTTAAATACAACAAAAATTATCATTTAGCTAAATAACTTTCATGGCTCACCTCATCAAGGCAACATGTATTTCCAGACTGCATCTGTCATGCTGAAGCTGTACATTAGACAGTACTGGAGAGATTAAAGCAAGTATGGAGAAAAGCTGAACCTTGGACATTTGACTGCAATTAGCTTCATGGACTATATTTTTCAAAGCTTTTTCAAGTGTGATTAGAGGGAATGTGGTACCTCACAGACAAAAAACTGGATCAAAAAGTTTAGGCTAAACATATGGTTTAGTGCATTGCTGTCAGCTTATCTGGACATCACTAGATGTGCAACTATTACACAGCTTTTTTCCTTTTTTTTAGGAGAGAGATACAGTGCTATGATACCTAGAAATAAACAGTGAGAGAGCCAACCCGTTCTCCTCAGTTGTGCTGAAAACAAGCAAATCATACCCACCAAGGCAGAAGCAGAGAGAACTGAGGATGAGAGCAGAGGTATGGAGAGCCCTTTGAAGTACAGCAGGAGGCTGGAACTGGCCTGGGGGCAAGTCTGAGATGAAAGAACTTCTCCTTTGCTCAAGCAGATACTGTGCAAGCTGATAAGACATTATCAATTACATTTAATTGTATTTGATACATGTAGTCAAAATTGTCTTTGCAACCATAAGAGCTGAAAGCATTGCTTTAAATTAAATGTGAGATCCTGATAAAATCATCTAGTTCTAGAAGCTGTGCTACGATTACCTCAGTACTGCGTATCTACCGTACTTCACCCAACACTCAGGCCTAGTCTATACGCTTTCGCTTTTCCCCTCAAACACTAAAAATTCAGAAACACTGGAAGGACCAGAGAACAGATATAGCTCGCTTGGAAGACTGAGAGTCCACATCAGCACAACATGCAGAAGCACATGGACCTCTACTATCATAATACGCTGCAAATATATTAGGAGGATCTGTATAATATGCAGAGAGCAACACAGGCTTAGCAGTGTAAACAAAGCCTCTGCCCATCAGAAATAGTCTTTCTTCTTCAGTTAAAACCTAGGGAACTGGAGATACATGTTTCATAAATGGAAAGGCATGAAGCAGCCAAACTATTCTGAAGTTTTCTTATTGAGTCTTTCATGTATTATCTGAATTGTTTCCACATCTGAATGGAGAAAAGTCACCCTCAGTCTCCCCTCTCAAATCTGCTCCCCACATTCTGTTCAGAAAATGTACTGTTTGGAAGACAGCCTCACTTACACAGATGTATATTTGCAGGACCCTTTGTCTAATTAGATCATGACTGTGTCATTTTTGCATGAACAAACACGTAAGCGGAAGTGGAATTCATTATCAGAGAACTATTCTTAACTGAATGTCAGAAAACATCCCTGAGGAAAATGAGATTCCTCTATTATCTTCACAGATTAATAAGTTTGTGATAGCAGCACAGCTGTTGGGGAAGCACCCTTCTTCACCCACTTGTCTCTTATTCTTCCCTCCAATATGAATTCAGTAAGTAACTTACCTTGGCCTTCTTTTCAATCCTTTAATTTCCTGTCTCATTTGTCTTTGTAAATCTTCCTATAGCAGACTCTAAGAGAAGTTCCCATTATGAATCTATATTGAAAGCAGAGCTTAGTATATTGCAAAAGGGCAAATCTAAAGATGATTGCTCATCCTTCCCTCTGTAGAATCCTATCATAACCCTCTTCCAAAGCACAAGGAACAAATCTATTTAATGTTAAAATATCACTGTCCTTTCTCTAAAATGCTGCCAACTGATTATTTTCACCATATTACTATCTTTCATTTGATCTGTAAATGTGAATGTACCGTTGTAAAAATGGTCATCCCTTCGTTTTCTCTCCCTCTGCTCCACAGTGCAACCTCTAGCCTTCTGATTTTCTATACAATTAATAAAATTACTACAAAATATTCTTCTCTCCATACTTCCCCTTTGTTCCTGACACAGATGGTGTTTTGAAAATAATTAATACATGTATTTACCATAGAAACCCCTGAACTGTGATCTGTTCTTTACCCCTCCCACCAGGTACAAAATACAGCTTTCTAGTTGGAGTTTTAAAATACCACCATACATAATAGCATTATCCTCTATTACTTGGAAATCTCTGTGTTGAGGAAAAAGGGAATAACAGGTAAAGAAATTCCTGAAATGTTTTTCAGTTTGTTTTTCCTTCTACGTATTCAAAGGTCATCAGCACTTATGATTAAAGAAGATGAGAAAAGTACACTGCAGACAGAAGGAACAATAGCCACGCTGGCATACCAAATCACTCTTCTTGAGCAGCCAGGCAAAACACGTAGTTTAGCTACTGGGCATTTTTTTAATCATAATGGAGAACGTACAAACTGTATGGGATGTGGGAAGAGCAGAGTAGCCACAATTTTAAATGTTGATGTGCACAGGTGTCTCATATTCTTGCAGCCTGACAGGCATCATTCATTCTCCAACACTCCTCTAATGTGACAGAATCTCAATGTGTAATGTAACAGAAGAAGAGACAAGAGTGAGAGTTATCATAACAGACTGGCTCTTGGAGGCTTTACACTTCGGTACAAAAATAGTGAACTCACACTCCTGATTGCGCATTAAGTGGAAACAGATCCTTCCCTCTCTTCTCCTGGCTGAGCAAAAAACCTTTCCTACTTCCAAGAGCTGGGGATCCCGTGGAGGTAGGAGGAGGGTAAGGTACCTAGGAGGAGGGAGAGGGTGGAAGAAGTCACTGAGAGACAGTGCTTGTAAAGATCAAGCCTGGGGTCATGGGAACCTGGGGCTGTCCCCAGCTGAAAAAGACTTGCAGCTGGATTCATGAAAGGATGTTTCCTGACAGTTGGCTTGTATACATAATTTGCACATAAGCCAATTCCGATTTAAAAGACATCAAGACACCCAGTTCTATCAGCAGTTTCTACTCCTAACTGAAATAATGCACAATGAATTCCTGGCTAGCCACCTGAGTGAACAAAGGCTAAGTTCACCTGTCCATTTTGGAAAATTAGCAAATGACCATTAATAAATAACATAACCTGAAGCATTATTTCAGGCTATCTATGCATTTTGTAGATGGCTTGCATCATCTCATTTTATGCTAGATTTGCTCTAAACTGCTTTTTTTCTGTATTTTTTTTTCTCTCCTGCCTTTCTGAGAGATCCGTAAAATAGTTGCTGACTCCATGGTGACCTCTTTTTCTCTGTCTCTTCACCATATACTTAACTCAGTGAGTAGCCTGTGAAGTTTACTGAAGTAGATACCATCAAACCTGACAACAAGAGGAAAACTCTGCCTTGTATAAGCAAACAATGGTACCAGTGTATGGAGGGCCTAGAGGACAAAAGCATATGTCTATTGCAATTCTGTTATTTACAGCTTTGTATACAGCTCTTATTTCTTCTTCCTTCTTGAGACTGAATGGAGCTGGGTTATCCCCTGGCTCCTTTAGGTATTTCTTTCAGAATATACATCAACCTGCAGTCCCTCTTCGGCCTCTATTACTTTAATACCTGAGCACCGCACAATCCTTCACTATCTTCGCTCTCACAACACCCCAGATGCAGGCAATTTTTATTTTATCAATTTACTAAGAGAGAATCAAAGTGCATAGGGATTTTTAGGTATCTGGGTGTCCCAAGTGAAATCAAATCTCTCCCTCGGCACTTTCTGTAGTGCCTGGGATCATCTTTCAGCTCCTCAGAATGAGATTCGGGACAATGTGAATACTGAGCCAGGAGTCACCCACAGACAGACTTGAAAAAAATGAGACCAACCTGCACCACGATTACTAGGCAAACCTACACTTTTGTTCTGAAGCTGTCAATACCATACCACTACGTATTCAGAAAGTGTTAATACAAGCCCTGTTTAGAAGAGAGACATTTATATTCTACAACTGAGCATGGATCTGTCTTTCTTTAAGACAGTCAAAGAACAGCCTAGAGGCATACCTCCTCTCATTTTTATATTAAAGTCACCCATGACAAGGGAAATTCTGGTGCAGTTCCTTGCTCTGCCTGAAGGGATTCAAAATTCACATTTCTCTCCTCACAGGAGAATTCCAAACCATCAAAATGCAGCACAGGCTGGGGTGCGAAGGCAGGATGTTTGTCCTTGACTTTGAAAGAGCTGAAGAAAAAATTCTGGGTTCAGTGGTCTGGACAAAGAGAAGGAACAGGACTTATGTCTCTGGCAGCAAAAACCTTGCCTGATTTCACATGGATTTTACTGCTTGTTGTCACACATATGTTAGCGTAAGTCTGGATTGCACAGTTTTTTCAATAGTAGGCCTGTGTAAGAAAATTCAAGGACATTGGAATGCTGAGCCCTGATGTAGGAGATCTCTGAAACAAACTCGATATAGGTCTGTACAGCTGGGAATTCCTAGCAGAAGAAAAAGGAATTAGAGACAGAAATAACTCTGTTTTCTCATTGTAAGACACAAAAGCTAATTTATTTAGAACAAAACCACATAACTCTCCTATACGTTTGTGGTTTTACCTATTGCTGGAGGAGAAACTGCTATAACAAGCTTTTGCTAGCTTTTATCTATTCTACTACAACCTATTGAATATTAACAAGTGAACATCCCAGTTTTGCAGGAGTAGCCAGAACTCTGCTTGCATTAAACTTAAAAATAACTCCTTCCCTTCTCGCAATCTTCAAGAACATGCAAATTTTAAAATAATGACTACTGCCTGTACTATTTCAGTGGTGTTTCCATTTAACAAACAATATTAAGATTTATGCGATACAGTCAGCTTTGGGATTGATAATTAATTGTCACTTAATTACACACTTTAATAATATTTATTCTAAAGTTACAGCAACTCTAACTTAGAAAATGACCCTGAATCACTTTAATTTATTAATTCACTTAATTAAAATACTTAATCTTGAAGAGAGCTTTCGGGCTGTTCAAATAAAGGTAAACGAATCTTCAAATTAAATCAACACTTTTTTTCCTTTGATATATGTAATTAATTTTCACTCGACTCAATAAATAAACCTCATGTAAGGTTGTTCATGTGACAACAGAAAATGGCTTGCTGTCAGCTTAATCTTCCTTAACACTATAAAGCATTTTTAGTTATGCTGACAGGCCTGCTGAAAACCTTTTGCTGGAAAGCAATAAATATTAGCATTTTTCCCACTGGCACTGCAGGGAAAACATTTATTTGTAAATTATGATCATTAATCAGCATTTTTGTACAAGCAATCAGAAAACCTCCCAGGCTAAAGCAAACTTAGTAGAAATGAAACTTCTATTTGCAATCAGATTTAACTTAAGCACACTTTCTCCTTAAATAATAGAAATCTTTGTTCTCTTCTCTCACTGGCTGTTCGTAGAGGAGTTCTGTGTGCAAAGGACTGCACCTTCCCTCCCCCAGACGTAAGAGTGAAAGGCCTGTGACAAACTCTAGGATTTAACTGCAGAGCTCACAGCACTGCCAAGATTTCCATGTGCTTAACTTCACAACTGCAATTAGCTCCATTGTAATCAATGGCAGTCAAATTAACAACATGCTTGAGATGGCAGTCTCGTGATGAAAGCTGTCACTCGTGGGGGCACTTGCATTTACAAATGCAAGTTTTACTATTGAATTTTGCACATTTCCTCATATACACAGCACTGATAGCGTGTATTTCACTGCAGAAAGAAGACCCTATATTTCAAAAAGATGGATTCTACTGAAAGCAAGTCAATTGTGCAGCAAAATTCATCTAGAGCTGTCATTACAGCATGTACTTGACTATACCTTCCCCTTACATTTCAAACTCTTTGGTCTGTATCTTCAAACTCTGCTATAGGAGGATTCTACCTCCCCGTTATACCTTAACAAGGACCAGAAGGCCATGGCTTTTCTCAATTTACCGTCTCCTTACTGCACATTCAGAGTTGAAGTCAAAGTGATTCTGGATGTTTCTATTCACTGTATTTGATCAGAAAGACAACTCAAAAATGTAGGCTGGGTATTTAAAGCCGAAGTCTCACCCTCAGTCCAACTCAGCCCTGAGGAGCTCAAGTTAATTAACGACAGATCTAAGGAACCACTGTCATCAAGATGATAATTAGATGGGACTAGATATGAAAAACAGAGGCCGATGATAGAAAGTAGCTTTCCATCACTCCTCAAAGGCTGTTTAGAGTACAGGCGTTTGTATCTGGCTGCCATGATTTTTAATAACATTGCAATTCATTAACGTCTTCACTGAACTGAAACCAGCATAAAATTCCTATATGAGCACACACTGTCATGAGTTTTCCAGCTGCTTCTAGCACTCAAGTGAGCAGAAATAAAGCAAAGAATTCCCTAGTTTTGAAAAGAAGGAACTTTCAGGATTACTTCCAGTTTTTAGAAGTGTTAAGTAAAAGCACAGCAGTAAGAAATGACCGATAATGAGAAAATGGACTTCCATTTTTGATGGAGCGTTCTCAGCTGCCAACCCGAGTCTGGCCTGACTTCTTGATAAAGGCTTCAGAGGATTTGTTATTTAGCTAAATCATTTGTCTACCTTTTCTTTTCATCCTGAACAAATTCATAAAAACACATCTGGGAAGACTTCACTTGGTTTATTTGTTTTGTTTTCATTTTCTGTAGGCAAATACGCCCCTTGTTAATACCTAAAAAACCCCCACAGATCAGTTTCACACTATAAAAAACCCAGTCAATTTTTGTATGCATTTCTGGAGAAACACAGAATGTGCTTATTATCATCATGGTCACCCTGCAAGGGATTCCAAGCAATACGAATCAGTCTGTAAGGTGAAAAAGCCGCATAGCTACTGCATAGGAAGGCCAGCTGGTGGCACCTCCGTTAGCTGTGGCACCAGTGTGCGTGTTCAGCTCCCTAATGGAGTGGGCTGCTTGCAATCAGAAACGTTATGTATCTATTTAAAACAACTTTCTCTGCAACGTGATGCGGACAACACTATTCACAAATAGCCTCAAGAGGTTTGGGTGTCTATGACAACATTCTATGCTCAAGTGCCTCCAGCTGCTGTTCCAGAAGGGCACAGGTTTCCTCCTCATGACCAGTACCGGAAGGTCAGTCAGATGCCTACAGCTGGTGCTGAGAGACATTTCACAACCCCATCGACATTTTTTAGGTTTGCAAACATTCTTAAAATCTGGTCCGCTGCGACTGAACTCCTCTGTGGAGTGCAATGGCTGAAAACTGTTTTGCAGGTGGATTTATTCTTTTCCTGCTCTGATTTAAAAGGGTTCACAACCTCAGTCCCAAAGGGTAGCCTGGTGACCTTATTACACAGCTCTACCTCAGCCATAAACAAGTTCCTTTACATCCTCTGCTGAAGCTCATGCAGGCTGCAGTGCAGCTTGCAGGCAGCTTGTTACCTTCAGCAGCAACAGAGCAGTTACCTGTCCTAGATTAATAAATTAAATCTTGACATGTTCGAACACCGTGTTTAAACATTTTTATAAAAATAAATCTATCTAAATGGAAGTGGTGCTGGACTGGGACCAGTTCTGTAAGCCCCTCTTTTTGCCTGTAAAGATAATGTAAAAAGCCTATCATCTGTACTTTTTATATATACACTGCAATTATACAGAATATATAATATATACAAAAAATAACTAAGATTTACCAACATGTACTTTTATTTTAAATAACTACAAAGCTTGTATCTTCAAATCTTTGATTTTCATGGTGGTGATTGGTTCTTGGTGACTCGTGGACAAGTGTTTTCGGGGTAGGAAACTGAAAGAGTAGGAATATGCGCAGCAGCCACGGCTGGCGAGAT